>NC_071988.2:40982500-41242500 GCF_028885655.2 Pongo abelii
AACAGCCACCTCTCACAGCTGCTCCAGTCCATTCAAAGGAAGCAGAAAAATGCTAAAAGCACTTCTCTCTTATTAGCTCCATTTAGATGTTGGAAGAAAAAAAAATGAGAGTTGTTCTTTCTTCTGTCACACCAGCAACATCACCTAGACAAATGATAATGGATATTTCCCATCAAAAACACTTCTCAAACTTATACTTCTATATGTTCTGTCATAGAAATTGTTTTCAGGCCAGTTTCCTTCTGCCAACATTTTCCCTGTCCTCTTAATACATATTGGAGTGAATTGGGGACAGGAAAATTATAGTAAGATGGAATTTGACCAGTGATTTTTGTCCTGAGAGGGAGATATGATTTCATTTAGGGTGCCCACTTGCTGAATTTCATCCTGCAGAGTTAATCATTCTTGTATTTTTCCTTATATCAAAATCAGCTAGAGTTAGCATCTACATTATTGAATTGTCATCTTTTTGCCCATCACTTTAGAGGTTTTTAAGCCTGTTGAACTTAGTATATAATTATCTCGGCTGTGCTTTAGACAATTAAAATGGTTCTTTAGGCAGAGTTGTTGAGCTCAGGGGAGTAGTTGGTCTTTTTCATTTTTCTTAGGAAGTACCAGATACAAGAACCCATGAGGGATTCCTGGATATAGAACAGGGATTCGATAAGAGAAAATCTGGCATCATTTCTTTACAGGACACATTATAGCTTCAGGAGGCCCTTGGTCTTTGCCATTGCTGTTGGCAGGCCTTGTAACAAACCATTCTTGGAGGGCCTTGTGGGAGGGATCAGTTGTGCAAGTGAAACAAAGACTTTTGGATAACTGACTAACGTCAAGGCATATTGATGGCAATCAGCAATTTGAGTCAGGAAAAGGACTAGCCTTCGTATCTCCCTTTTTTCCTTTCTCCTCCATGTAATTTTAATTCCTGATATTTCCAGCTATATTTGTCTGTTGTCACCTGACTCTGTGTTTGTGGACGCAGTTCTGGGTCTGAAGCAGCCCTTGACCTCTCTAGATAGCATCAAAGAACTTATTAAAAAAAAAAAAAAAGAAGGGTCCCTAGTGCCTCTTTGCCATGCCCTTTCTTGATCTCCTTCCTCAAACTAAGAAAATTCTGTAGCCTTTCTATTTTTGTGGGCTGTGCAAGTGTGCCAAATCATCAAAGTAACAAAAGACTACCTTTTGATTTTCCAGCTTGAATGATATATTTTGTGGGAAGATTAATAGGCTCTATTTATATTTTTTTTGAGATTTTTCTATCTCAAGAAGCATATTTAGTTAGAAATAGACTTTTAATGGAATATTTGTATATATAAATGCCACAGCTTTGGTTTAAATTGCAGTTTTGTCAACATTAGCCAGCTAAGGTTCACTTCATAGGAGAACAATGGAAAATATCAGTTTTAGCATCAATAAAGGTGAACGGTTATTAACACAAGAAACAAGTGGGTATTGACTCTGTCAATCCAGGTAAAGAGGAATACCCTCTGCTTTTCAAGTTTGCATTAGCCAGACCTGACTAATGCCATGAAGCAGACATTGAGTTTAAACATTGAAACTTTCTGTTCAGAATTGACTTAGATGTACTTTCTGGCAGCTGTGGGTTTAGGTTTGAGATGTTTAATATGTGAACAATGTTCCAGCTATCTCCAAACTAATCCTAGAATTTGGATCATGCAGGGCTCATTACGAACATTTTACTAATGCAGTAAAAAACATTCCAAGAGGGCTAAGGGATTCAATCAGAAAACCTGAATTCATTACAGTAACTTGAATAGTGTGGGAATTGGGCATCATTACCATCCAACCAAAATCTCATTACCATTAGTAATCTTTCAGCAGGCACGGCTTCTCGTCCTAAACTGTAGTTGAGACTGTCATCTGGAAGGGGAAAAAAACCTCTGTCTCATTCAGAGTTATAATAAGGGTGGTATAGATGAAAGTCATCACAGCTCCCGTTGATTCCATTTTTGAGAAAGGGAAAAGTGTTTCCATCATTTTGTTCTGTCCTCAGCCTGTGAGTTTCCATGCTTGACATTCTCTTTGTCTGCTCCCCTTCCTTGAACTTGATTTTTCCATTGGTGTGGGGGCCCGGATCAAATGGACAGAAACCAGGGCCACACAGAAGAGGTGAAGTCGATAGTGACCTGTAACATGAGGGCTCAGGAAAGTGAGCCTGTGGAAGGAGGACTCAGGAAGGTGCCAGATCTTCACAAGGATGACCTGGCCCAGCGGAGAATTCAGGGCAGCCTTGCCCCTCACCACGAGCCCCCGAGCTTCATTACACTCTCCAACATAACAGAAGCTGACCTGGAGACGTGGGAGAGACTCAAAGTGTCAGGAAAGGCGAGGTGTGTCATGTTTCCCCCCAGTTTCCCCCTGGCAGTCATGGTATTTCATTTTGAAGGCATCAAATGCTTATCTTTGTGTCTTTTTTTTTTTTTTTGTCAGGGTCTTGCTCTGTTGCCCAGGCTGGAATATAGTGGCTTGATCACAGCTCACTGTACCCTCGACTCCTGGGCTCAAGCAGTCCTCTCCCTCAGCCTCTTGAATAGCTGGGACTACAGGCCCATGCCACTATGCCTGGTTAATCTTTTGATTTTTTGTAGAGACAAGGTCTCACTATGCTGCCCATGCTGGTCTTGAACTCCTGGGCTCAAGGGATCCTCCCACCTCAGCTTCCCAAAGTCTTGGGGTTACAGACGTGAGCCACTGCACCTGGCCAAAATTTTAATTAATTAATTTTTTTAATAGAGATGGGGTCTTGCTATGTTGCTCAGGCTGATCTCAAACACCTAGGGCTCCTGGGGCTCAAGTGATCCTTCCATATCAGCCTCCCAAAGTGCTGGGATTACAGGCATGAGACACCGTGCAGGCCTCTTGTATCATTTTTTATTTTGATGGCTTGAAAAAGTGCATCTCACATCACAGAGCTCCTAGAGCTCAGCTTATGCAGCATGAGATGAATTTATTAATACTAAAAGTTACAAACCACATGGAGAGAAAGCATTCTCTTTTTAACCCAGCCAACTTTCTAAGAATGTTTATTTATTTTGATAGACTTGTTTACTGTAAATAATTTAAACTTGACTTTCAAATAATTTTAATTATTCCACAGTACCTAAGATTTTCTTATGCCCTTGTTTATGATGTTAGAATTGATGTTTTGAAAGCTATAGAAGCTTAAAGACAAGGTAATGATCATTTCTAGGCAAGACAATGATCATTTCTTCATTTGAGTGTTAATGAAAAAGCAATTTTGCTCTAGCCTTAAAAATATTTTTCATATACAGTCTTCCCTCGGTATCCGTGCTTGATTCCAGAATTCCCCTTGGATACCAAAATTCTTAGAGGCTCAAGTTCCTTATATGAAATGGTATAGTATTTGCATATAACCTATGCACATCCTCCCATATACTTTAAATTATCTGTAGATTACCGATAATAGCTACATTAACATAAGCATACCTTATACATGTATACCTAATACAGTGCTCTCACATCACTTTATTCATGTGAATTCAGTGTAGTACTTAGTGCACGGCAAATTCAAGTTTTGCTTTTTGAAACTTTGTGGAATTTTTGTCTCCCAAATAATTTCCATTGAGGTTGGTTGAATCCTGTCAGTGGGATGCTGAACTCACTGATAAGGAGGGCCAACTACTTCTAGTTTTTTTTTAAAAAAAACCTTTTACTGATTTGTACTTAGACACTTTTAGAACTTACTTCTGGTTTTGACTAGGGATGGAGATGTTCAGCACATCTGTGCTTCTGAGCCTTCCCCAGAAATTAAAGCAGAAACTGCCATTCGTGATGACTTTGCCAACCGCAAAGCAAGGGCCTCTAAGAAAGCTTCCAGCCCCAGGCAAAAGTTTGTGCGCTTTGGGCCAGTGACGGAGATAGATCAGCAGAAATGGAAGCGGCTTAGCATTGGCAAGGCTGGGCCTAGAGAGGATGAAGAAGAAGTCATCTGTCATGGCAGCAAGATTCAAACGGACTCTGTGTCTCCTGTCTCAGCCGCCACTTCCAGCTTAAAGGGCCACCAAATGTTTAATCCACAAAATGACTGCAGGTATTTTTTGCCATACGTGTGCAAGGATATCTGCATGGGAGTCACTGCTGCTTTTATAGAGTTTGCTGAAGCACATTATACAAACCCCTAGAGATGACATAGTTTTAACAGACTAGGTATAGCAGAGAAGTAATGTTAGTGAATCCCCCTGGGGGGAACATGTATGTGAAGTTAAATGGCAGGCATCCATTTTGATTCTGTTGTCACCAGAATCGCTGCCTGGGAATGCCAATAATCTTGGCAAATGACCCTTTTTCCCTTGGCTGCATCCAGTACTATTTTATTAGTTGAAAATACCGAATGAGCTAAATGGAATGTTTTAATGATATCACTAGGGTTTCCTGGGCTTATGTATAACCTCTCTCTTTCCTATCCCTTAGAGAGAGAAAGAAAAAGTAATTAGTATCATGAGTTCACGTTTCGGACATACATCTAAGTAGACATATTAAAAAAGTAAAGGTCTCCTTCCTCCCCCACTTTTTAAAATTATATAATAAATCAGGAGTCTTAAAAACCTTCTCTTTGGGGGTTTCTGTAAGTCGAGACTTTCCTTGGATGAATCGCTATCCAAATGTGTGAGGGAAGAACATGTTATAGGCCTGTCTCAGTTCTCATCCTCCCTGGAGGCCACCCAGTTTTGAGTTCCCAAGCCCTCTTTTGGGGATTTGGTTCTGTGGGCTGGTCTCTTTTCCAGGAAGCACATATAGGACATGTGTAAAACCGGATTGCCCTGGGAACCTCCATTCCCTCTGTACAGAAGGAGCAAAGTGAGGCTGTCCGTAGCAGGAGGAAGTGTTCATAGCATTCTTCTTTATATCTTGCCCTTGAAATGCAAAGGAAATGATGGATGGCCCATGACCTATAGAAGGGTTTCTTTGGTTCCAGACTCGGGGTGACACCATAGAAGAGAGAAGGCTATAAACACCAGAAATAAAGAGTTGAGGTTTCAGAGGATGGTGGGGATCTGGGGTGGGGAGGAGGGGGTAGGAAATTAATAAGAAATACGTCCTCGAGGCCTTGAATCCTGAGAGGCCCATCATTCAGTCTTGTGGTGACAGAGTCACACAGCCTTGTTTGACCTTCATAGGCCCTAGCCAGAGTTCACATTCCATTATCTCAATCTGATTATATCATCCTTACTAGCCAGCCTTTGGAATGAGAGCAGCCACATTCTTCTCTTAATCTTTCAGTCCCAAGGACTTTCACTGTCTTCTTTCGTAACCCTTGTTCCTCTCCTCTCTTGCCACCAATGCTACTTGATCGTCTGCAGAACAATGAATTCTGGCCAAGGTGACTATTGCAGAAGGGCCTCGTGGCTGGCTCCTGTGCTGGAGTCTCAGGAAGAGTGGGTCTGCGGTTTGGGCGAGTGCCCGAGGGGGACAGAGGAAGGTGAGGAGCAGTGTTTCCTGCCTTCCTGGGAGGTGAAGGAGGACAGGTGGGGTCAGAGCCTCTGGTGTGAATTCTTTCCTAGGAGTGAAACTGTCCTCTCTGGCTTTAGTTACATCCAAACAGCTGCCACAGGATGGCAAAGAAGAAACGGAAAGCACTCCAAGAGATTCTGAGAGGCTGTCAAAGGCAGAAAGATCAGAGGAGAGCAGCCAGCCACTGTGAGCATCTTGCCTGCGCTCTGCTCCGTGGTGTGTTGCCTCTGCTGTGTGTGGCTGTCGTGTTCCCAAAAAAACAGCTTAAAGTCACAGTCTGCACTTGGTGACTGATAGAGCGTGGAGTAAAGTCACTAAAAGAGTGTGCTCATCCCAAGATCAGAGTTCTGCTTCTGGTGCCCGCTCTGGGTAGATATTTTAGCCTTTGCATGTGGCTAAGTACTAGCCAACTTTCATTCGCAGGACTCATGAAAACCAGAAAGGGACCCCCATTCCTGTGTGAGTATCAGCTGCATGACAGAGGGTCCCAGTATTCAAAAGGGAGATTTCCTGCTCAGCTGCTCTGTGTGCCGCTGCCTCCAGGGATGCTGGCTTCTTCTGTCTTTAATTAACGCCAGTGAGTGACACTACTGAAAATATCTTTAGCAGTAAGTGGCCTTTGACTGGCTGGACTGAATGTTGCCCTAGGGTGTGTCCTCTGGCCTCTGAGTGTGAGGCTTCAGGGACAGAAGAGAAGTTGGAGAAGATGACAGCTCCTGCCTGGAGTGGCAGTGGACTGAAAGGCCAGCGAAAGTTGGATGATTCACGAAAAGATGACATGATGGCCAGGAGAACTGGGATGTCCCTTAGACACACTGGATCCAAGCCAAACCAGTTCCTTCCAGTTCCATTTGCAAAGCAACAGGATGTGGAAGAATCTTCTAAGGGTCTACCCATGAAAGATCAGAGGTCAGAAGGTTATTCTGTGCCTTGTGACTTTGTTTCTCCAGTCTGAGCTTTCAGTGTGTTCTTAATGCATTATGGCACCTCAGTGCCACTTACCTGCTGTTGCTAGCAGAAACAGAATGATTAAAATTGGCCTCATCTGCCAAGAATTTTTTCCACTTTTTACATGTAAGCAGGTGTGATTCAGTGGTGAATTTACCTGTTAAACATTTTTTTCTGACTCTTGTGGACTGAATACATGGGAAATTCTTTTATTTCTTTCTAACTCACATAGGAGCCTTTGGGTAAAGGGGTTGAACTTCTATCTGACTTACTTGATTTCACTTTGATTCTAGGTCCAAAGAAGATGAATACATTTATAAAAGTTGTAATTATATTAATTTTTCAACATTAGCAAACACTCGTTGCCTTCTGGAGGTAGGATTTCTATTCCATGCTCTGACTTGACTTAGAGTCAACCATGACTTGATGACGAGTAAGGAAATAATTATCCTGGGGTTCCTGTTCTAGTTTAGGGTCCTATATGTTGAAGCCTCTCTTGCCATTTAATAAAAGTGATACATTTTTGTTAAATGTATGGTAAGCCTACAAATGTAGGGCAAAGAAGTGAGGAGGGCTTTGCATAATTTAGAAGCTCACCATAAAATAGGAAGCAATGGAGTTCTGCTTCTCCAAGGATCCTGATGGCAGTGGGAGAGAAGGCAGAGTGGGAGGTAAGGAGAACAGTAGGTAATCTCTCCAGATTTTTAAAAAATCAATACCCTAGCCATCTTGATCACCTGCATTTAATCTATATTTTACATTCTTCTGAATAAAACAGTAATGGAGCCTAGCACTGTTTTCAGGGAGCAGAAGTAATATTTGTGCTTTACAACCACAGAGTGCTTTGTAGCGTTTCCTGTGTGTCTGCTCCCTCAAGCTCACCTTGTCCTGGGAATTCACAGGTAGGTTGAAGGAATCAATGTTAGCTCCATTTCACAAATAAGAAGGCTGATGTAGAGAAAAGCTGCATGAGTGGATCACACATGATTCCCGAGCTGGTTAGGACTGGGAAGACAGAGGAACAGAGTGGTGAAACTGGTCCTCCACAGTTACTCACTTTCCAGATGCTCTGGACTTGACCCTGGATCCGCGGGCTTCTGTAAAGCAAGTTAGAATGAAAGGAAAGAAGGAGGTGAGGCCTAGAGACTGCCTACTGGATACATTTAGGTGCTCTCCCATTCATTTATTCCCTACACTACCTTTGAGAGGAAGAATTTTCATCTGCGTTTTGCAGTTAGGAAACTGAAGTCCACATGTACACAGCTGGTACCTACAGAGCCAAGATCCAAACTCAGCTCTGTCAGAGTGGAAAACCAGCATCCCTCTCCAGCATGATGCCTACACAAGTAACTAGAGGAGACTGTGGAAGCCTGAGGAATTCTCTGTCACTTTTTTTTTTTTTGAGATGGAGTCTTGCTTTGTTGCCCAGACTAGAGTGCAGGGCCCGATCTCAGCTCACTGAAACCTCTGCCCGTTCAAGCGATTCTTATGCCTCAGCCTCCTGAATAGCTGGGATTATATGCACCCTCCACGACGCCCAGCTAATTTTTATATTTTTAGTAGAGACGGGGTTTCGCCGTGTTGGCCAGGCTGGTCTGGAACTCCTGACCTCAAGTGATCCACCCTCCTTGGTCTCCCGAAGTCCCGGGATTACAGGTTTGAGCCACTGCACCTGGCCTGTCACTCTCTTTGTAATTCTGGAAAGATTCCTCTTTATTTTCACATGGGAATGGACAGTTATTCTGAGCACAAGGAGGAATGGTCAGGTGAACTATGTGACATATTGTGTGAATGAGCCAGCAAACACCGTAGGTATGCACGTTTCCTATCAACAAGTGTTTATCAAGTAATAATCACTATGTGTAAAGCACTGTGCTGGATGCTGGAGGTGATCTTAGATGAGCAGTAAAAACACTTTAAGCTAATGCTAGTTCATGATATAGAAATAGATAACTATCGAATTATTGATTCTGAAATGCTTTATTAGTAGTGAAGGTTACATAAATACAGGCAATGGGTGCATAGGCTATTCCCTTTATCTTTCTACCTACCCCTATCCTCAAAAGTAAACTTTATTTTATTTTATTTTTTGAGACAGGATCTCACTCCATTACCCAAGCTAGTGTGATCACAGTTCACTGCAGTATATCCCTTCCAGACTTGAGCAATCCTCCCACCTCAGCCTCCCAAGTAGCTGGGACCACAGGCGTACACCACTACACCTGGCTGATTTTTTTGTTTTTATTTTGTAGAGACAGAGTCTTACTATGTTGCCCAGGTTGGTCTCGAACTCCTGGCCTCAAGTGATCCTCCAACTTCAGCCTCCCAAGTGTTGGGATTATAGGCATGAGCCACCATGCCTGGCCTCAAAATTAAACTTTATCGACTTTTTTTTTTTTTTATAGGATGCTTTTGTCAACTGTGACCTGTGTGGCCAATTTTGTACCTCATAACCTATTGACTCACGTACTTTGCATTGAAAAGATTGCTTCATTACTTTTTTTTTTTTGTTTTTTTTTTTTTTTTTTTTTTTTTGCTAACTTGCCTTTACTTTTTGATCTCCTGTAGGATGATTGGGAAAGTCACTTGACACCTTAGCTCTAATTATCTTCCCCTTGCCAGCAAAGGCAATTCTGCTTAAGTTTGTGCCCTTTTAAAGCTAATACATTAGTCTCAGAGGAAATTCCTTAAACCCACAGTACATAGTAAAGGGATAAATGAAGGTTGTCTTCGGAAACTGGGCTATTCTTTTCTCTTCAATTTCTAGAGCACCTGATAAGTATTTAATAAATACTTATTGACTAGTCTGACCACTGTTCAGGGAACCCAAACAGAAAAATCTCTGCTCCTGTGGGGCTTATATTTTGATATAGATCTACATTTATTGGTAGAGATGTCCATGAAATACTGTTAATTACTTTGTGTAGAAACAACTTAAATTCAGATATATCCTACATGCAACAACATAGTTGAAACTCACAAAATGTGCTAAAGAAGACAAACTCAAGAGTACATACTATTTCAGTCTGTTTACATAGTACAAATCACTCAACGCTAATCTATGCATATGTTTGTTTTGTGAAAATTCATTGAAGTGTATGTGTGGTATGTGCACTTTATGTATCTTATACTTCAATAAAATGTTAATTAAAATATTCAAATTGAAACACAAAAACACATAGCAACTATTAATAGATTCTTGATTAACCATCCATTGGGAAGAAATTCTCTGCTCTCTTCCATAGATAACTTAGAAAACACTGTGTTTGAATAAATGTATTCCAATAGGCCTATTTATTAACTGGGAAACACTTACCTAGTCTTCAGAATTAATATTGCCCTTGCACTCCTTTTCCTTTTCCTTTTCCTTTTCCTTTCCTTTCCTTTCCTTTTCAGACAGAGTCTCACTCTATTGTCACCCAGGCTGGAGTACAGTGGCGTGATCTCTGCTCACTGCAACCTCTGCCTCCCCAGTTCAAGTGATTCTCCTGTCTCACCTTCCAGAGTAGCTGGGACCACAGGTGTGCACCACCATGCCCAGCTAATTTTTTATGTTATTGGTAGAGACAAGGCTTTGCCATGTTGCCTAGGCTGGTCTCGAACTCCTGAGCTCAAGCAATCTGCCTGCCTTGGCCTCCCAAAGTGCTGGGATTACAAGCATGAGCCACCACACCCAGCCCACTCTCTCGATGTGAAAGAATCCACTTGTCATCTGCTTCAATGCAGTAGTGTTTTTGAAAATTGAGAATATTAGGTTCAACTTAAGCACCTTCCGAAACGATACCCTGGAGAAGGAGAGAATGAGTCTTAACTGCCAGAAGAAAAACATTCACAAACCCTTTCCTTGTCTTGTTTTTGGCCATTTCAACAGAGATTTGGGGTTTTGCATTGGTATGGTTGCCTTCACTGTGAATTAAATCATTATCAATGAATGTAGATTATTCTAGAATGATAAAAGCATAAGAGAGAAGGGGGTATGTGTGTGTACATTCATGCATTCTGGGGTGTTTTCTCTAAGATTCTCTTAAGATTTCTCTAAGATTGCAGGAAGAGATGTTTAGAAATTACCCTTTTCCTATAAACTATTGTGAAACTGATCATGGGACCAGGTAATTTTTGCTGCCGACTCCAAAATATAATTTATTGGAAACTGGAAGCAGGACGTATTTTCTTTACTATTCTTTGTCCACCATCAGAATTGCAGAAAGGAGGAGCTTTTCAGGGTATAGGTAAGAACTGACCCTTAAAACTCACCTTTGCTGAAGAGACAGGCATTTGTGGGAGCTGTGTTGTTTTTTTTTTGTTGTTGTTGTTGTTGTTTTTTCATGTGCTGGAAATATGCCTTGTAATGTTCTAATATTTTTCTAATTTAGTCTTTTTGCTTTAGACACATTTAGACTTCAAGTGACTATTGCAGAGGGTACAACTTTATGGATCTAAATTATCAGGAGAATATAAAAGATTAGAAAAAAACTTTAGTTTTTCAAGTTATGGAATATCATTCAAGTCTGGTTTTGATTAAGGCTACCAGTTTTCTAGGAATTGTGGTTTCTGTCAAATGCATGCGGAAGGCACTGATTGGGGTTCTGGTTGGAGTTCTGGTTTCCCTTCAGAAAACTGCAGAAACACTCTTTGATGTTATTTGTGCAAATGCATTAACATCTCAGGGACAGGGTCAGTAAGGGTGCGCTTGTACAATGGGTGTCCATTACAGCCCATTACTGCTGAACATAAAGGCACAAAAAGTTGAACTGTTTGTGAATGACTGTAATACATGTTTGTTTTCTAAGCTGCCTTCTCTAAACATTGTGGATTGCACCTAAGCCTTTCTGTGTTTATATTGAACAGATTCTTTCTTTTTGGGTAGTGTGGGGATTATTTTCATATCTCTTCTGGGTTTTGAGATAAATTTTGCATTTTTTAGAAATATCAAGACTTGTCTTTGGTTTTCAGCAGCCAATGAGTATTGCTAATTGTATAATGCCACTTCTCTTTCAGTATCTCAGCAAAAAAGGTTTGGCGCACATGTATTTCACCGGCAGTTTTTATTTCCAGCTTGCTTACAGTATTCACTTTCAACTCTGCCAGTCCTCTAATTTTTTATTTGATCTTATAGATACGGTCCGAGAACTCCTGTGTCTGATGACGCAGAGTAAGTTGCCTTGTATTTGTAGGATTACATTAATTACTAGCCTAAACTGCATGCTTCCAGAACTTACCACTAATTGAAATGCAACTGATGCAAGTGAACTGAATAGTTAGCTGACTTGTGCAGCAAAGCACTTGAAGTTGGAATGCAGAGCATACATTCTGTGCAGGAAAGATGAATGGAAAAGCAACTTAAGCATGATTCTAATATGAAGCTGCTGCTTGAAACTTAACATTTGCTTTTCATAGACTGGGCATGTTAAAGTCGTTGTCTTGTATGGTTTGAACATTGGTACCCCTTCTGAACTATAGATTTATTTAAAGGGTATTCTGAGTTTTGCACTTAATTCTTGATATGTTGGGGCTTAGAGTTAACAATGAAGTAGTCATTCCCATAGTCTCATTTTTTAACTAAGAAAATAAATCCCAAACCACTAATTATAGATTCAGAAGCCCAAGTTCCTCCCAGGTTGGAGTCACATAAACTGTGGGATGCTTGAGACCAAAACATTGGAGTTTTGCTCAAGTCCCATGGCTTAGCAAGGGGCCAAGGATGTAAGACATGACTGGCCCTTCCCCTCCCTGCTGCTTGGTTTTCACTCAACCAAGCAGAGGTTCATTCCTCATCCCGTACTTCACATCCAAATTTGAGAAGACTCCAAACCCTCCCATTTGTGACCACATTAACTCTGCTTCAGAAATGGATTTCCCATATGCAGATCATTCTGCAACTGATGTACAAGGCAAACTTTTTTTTTTTTTTTTTTTTTTTTTTGCAAAATACTAGCCTTCTCAGATTCAAGTAATTTGTATTTGAAGAAATGTGATTAATATCTAAATCGAGCATCAGTAGTCTGCTGATCCTGATATTGAGGAGCATTTTGTGGCCTCGTGGGAGCCTGGGCCATCCGGAATGTAATCACCAACCCTCCTCTGCCTGTCCTTTCCTGAGCCTCAGTTTCAAGTCACACAATGAGGAATTTGAATTGAATTTGCATGTAGAACATGCAAACATCATTTCCACCAATGACAGTGAGATTAGGCAAAAAATTAAGTGTCTTCAGATTGTGCTATTTCCATGTTTGTGTTCAAGATGTCTGCTTAGTTTGGACTCCGAGCCCTAAGTGGTCAAACTCCAGGGCCAAGTTTCCCATGTGTGATCTGACATAAAGAACACTCATGCCTCAAAACCAAATTCAGCCTGAGCTTGACTGACTGCACAGAGTTAAGTAGTCTGTAAAATTGAGCCCTGGTTATTACTTTTCAAACCTGCAATGGCAATATTTAACATTCACTGAAAGGAGGATTTTATAAGATTGATAGGCAAAACACTACTTTGGTTTGGTGAGCAAAAACATTTTGATAGAATGGATTTCTTCTTCATCAATGCAAGGCTGCTGTACAATTTGCTTAAAATAGACCCCCTGGGAAAAGTGAAAGAAAGGAAGGGAAATTAAAGAGTTTCTGAATTTTGCCTTCACCTGAACACAAAACTTCACCCACAGGGAAAGTTAATGATTTCTTAAAAAGGGTGGGGACAGGGACTCCCTTCTTGCCTTCTCTAAGTTTACAAAATGCAGCCCCAGGGACCAAGAAGAGTAAAAGGAGCTTTTTTTCCAGAGCTCTTATCTAGGGATATCCAAAGTGCTGAGTTTCCTGCTTAGAGCAGATACAATTTACATGAAACCATGTGGGGAACAAAATGAAAAGTTGATATCAGGAATTCATTCTTAAAATAGAAACTTATACTATTTTTAGTTTATTCCCTTAATATCTCCTTTTTCCAAAATCTTTAAAGGCAATTTTTTGACACAGGCTACATTTATTAATAATTGACACATTCTTAAAATAGAGCCCAATCAAAAAAAAGATGAGCCCTTTAAGGAGAATATAGGTCAGGGGCAGACCTACCGCACAGGCAAACGGAGAAATTTCCACCTCCTAACCAGCCAAGAATGTTTCCATAGATTTAATTCCACCTTCTTGCCCTTTTCTTCACTTGCACACTCTTTCCCTCCCAGTACCCGGCCCACCAAAGGAGTTGGTACATTGTGAGAGCCATAGGCCATTTTCTTCTGAATTCCTTTACCATAGACTTGGCCCAGAAACAATTTCCAGGCCCTTGGGGTAATTCCATCCTGGCCCTCAAAAATGCCAACCCACCACCAAGGGAGACTCCTGGACTCTGCAGCCAGGAGCCCTCATCCTAACAGCCCAAGGGCATAGACGTAAGGTACTGAGGAGCACAGGATTAGTCCAAGTCACATTAATATTCTGGAAGCTGGCCATCTCCAGGATCCCATATCCGCCAACCCCCATCCCCAGACACACACCTCTTCATTTGGGAGGCCAAGTCTAACCTGAACTAGGGAACATGTTCTGAATGACAACTCAGCCCATTTTCTTTCTAGTATTATCAATTCTCAACTTATTAATTTTTTTTTGAAAACGGCATAAATATATCACTCATAGGTTTGCTACTTCTTTTTTGGCCAGTTTGCTGATATTTCTTTAAAAAAAAAAAAAAAACTTGAGAAAAATCGTACAGGTTGAGCCTGCCTTATAGAAAATGCTTGGAATGAGAAGTGTTTCAGATTTTGAACTGTTTTAGATTTTGGAATATTTGCATATACATAGTGAAATATCTTGAGGATGGAACCCAAGTCTAAACATGAAATTCATTTATGTTCCATATATACCTTATACATATAGCCTGGAGGTGATTTTATACAATAGTTTAAATAATTTTGTGCATGAAACAAAGTTTTGGCTGCACCCCATCACACAAGGTCAGGTGTGGAATTCTCCACTTGTGGGGTCATGTCAGCATTCAAAAAGTTTTGGAGTTTGGAGCATTTCAGATTTCAGATTTTTGGATTAGGGTTGTTCAACCATGTACTTCCTGGTACATGAAAGGGCAAACGAGTTTCTCCTTTTATTTAACTAACTGGCTTCTGGCCACATTTGGGCTGAGCTAGTTAGAGCTTCACAGTGGGAGTAGAGATGGGAACGCAGGACAGACAAAGGTAATTCTTAAGGCCTGCTCTCATTTTCTCCATGCCCATTGGATGAGATAATCAAATCACAGATCCTGGAGAAGGCTGCCATTTTCTTCTTGGGGTCCCAGAAGAAAACCTGGATCTATGGCCACCCACAGTGGCCTAAACCAAAATTCTGACCTGTAGATATTATAGATGGCAGAGTTGAATGAAGGGACCTCTTTTCTCTCCCATAATCTACAAACTACTTAGTGGGATGGTAAGAGGGTCCCAGCTCAGAGAGGTTTAAGTCTTTTAAGATCTTAGCAAAGATTATAAATCACCTTAAAAGATGAACTGACTAGATTGAATATTTTAAAAGTAAGATTTTTTTTTTAAACTGTGAGAGGAAGAATGGGATGAATTTTTGTGTCTTTCTGGAAGGCCTGCTTAAGTGAATTTTGATCCATGAAGTTTAAAAGCATGGGTTAGACTTTTCTACCTAATCCTGCAAATTTCTTAATCTTTCTTAGATACCATTAATCAATAGTCTAAAATAGACGAAAAATCACAGCCCTTCTCCTCTATTGAGGACTACAGTTTCTTTCTTTTTCTTTTCTTTCTTTCTTTTATTTTTTTTTTGAGATAGAGTCTCACTCTGTCACCCAGGCTGGAGTGCAGTGATGTAATCTCAGCTCACTGCAACTTCTGCCTCCCAGGTTCAAGCCATCCTCCTGCCTCAGCCTCCCTAGTAGCTGGGACTATAGGCATGTGCCAGCATGCCTGGCTAATTTTTTTTCTTTTCTTTTTTCTTTTTTTGTATTTTTAGTAGAGAAGGGGTTTCACCATGTTGGCCAGGCTGGTCTTGAACTCCTGAACTCAAGTGATCTGCCCACCTTGGCCTCCCAGAGTGCTGGGATTACAGGCGTGAGCCACCACACCTGGCCCAGCTTATTTTTTCTAGAAGCCACAGCTGCTGAAATCAACATTCTCCACTGAATACATGGAGGCAGCATTATGCAGTGGCTTGTCATATCCATGCTAATAGAAACCTCAGCTAAGAGTCCTTCTGTGCAGCCAGATTATTAGAATACTCTTGGGGAAGACAGGTTACAAGTACAGTTTTTCAGTTTAGTTCTCTTAGACTTAAATTGTCCGACATCTGGAGAGCCGAGAGAGGCACTCACACATTTATACAGATTCCTTTTGAGTGGATTGAAGGGAAGGTGGGCAGCCATTGCTTTGGGGGTCATCTTCCAGACAGCTGCCTGCTAGGGAGCCCTTTGCATTCAGCCATGCTGCTGCTGTTCATTGTCTGGCCATGGGAGTAACAATTTTGGACATCATTGATGATGTCTGGAATTCTTTGGTGTCTTAAGTGCATGGTAGTTTTTTTTTTTCTTTGTGTTAGGCTGGTTTCAAAAATGGACTGTCACCATATTTTGTTGCTAGCACTTAACAGTGAACTTTTAAGAGCCCTCTATGTCTTGAATTTTGGGCTCCATAGCCCACTTGTCCCAAAGCGAGTCATTTCTTTGAAAGAAAAATAAAAGGAGGAGGATTTTGCTTTGGTTTCTATTTCCGTTTTCATCTTGCTGCTTCAGCTTTTGCTGTAACAAAGGTTTATGTAAGCATCACAAAAAAAGCCCTATGGTCTTGCACAACATTTAATAAGCTCCTATAGAATATATAAATTATATATATGCGAGGTCTAAGAGTTTTTTAAAGATTGTTTTCCCTTGCATTTTTCTTTTAAAAGAGTATATTCAGAGTTATCCTGACAAAAATTAAATGACTGTGTGCATATTAGAATACAAAATATATACCTAATTTATGTGTTTTACTCCTTACTCTTGTTATAAAATGCCTTGTTTTCTTGATTCCAAGATGCCATCAACTGCACTATCAATTACAGCAGTTTTACAAGAAATAAAAAGAAATGATTACAATGAACATATACATCAGCCATCCATAGTTGTCAGATGCATCTAAAATTCAATGAAATAAAATAAGAAAAATGGGTGTCTTAAACTTAAGGCCGAATGATTTTTCTTGGAAATGGAGAAATTGCCTCCATTCACGTAGGAAGCCTTTAAGCCAGCTTTCTACACAAAGAAGCATTTAACGTAATAAAGTTTTACTTCACGGAACACCGCCCTCTTTCCCCACAAATTCTACCCAGGTTATACCTTTTAATTATCTTAATTTTATTTTTTAAATGCATTTCCAAATGAGAGGAGCCTGGGGCTTCAAATACTATTTTTCTAGCTCTTCTTTAAACCTATTTTGGTACCTACACATAAAATGATATTGACCTGACTCAGTGACATCACTGAAGACAAAGACGGTCACATTTTGGCGTTTGCGGCAAAAGGAGGCGGTGGGGTGCCAGCACGCCCACCGCCCGCCCGGGGCCAGAACACGCCGCCAATCACGCGCTGCGCGCAGCCCGGGAAGGGGGCAGTTTTCCAAGCCCGGTAGCGCCCTCACGCGGCAGGACTCCCAGGCGCACGGAGACGCGACGGGCGCTGATCGCGGTCCCCCTTGTGTTCGCTCTCTCCGCACTCAGGAGCACCAGCATGTTTGACATGCGGTGTGAGGAGGAGGCCGCGGTGCAGCCGCACAGCAGGGCCCGCCAGGAGCAGCTGCAGCTGATAAATAACCAGCTGAAGGAAGAGGACGACAAATGGCAAGATGTGAGTTCCGGCCAAGGCGCGCGGGCAGCGGGGAGGCTTCTGGCAGCAGAAAATCCAGCCGGGTGGGTAGACGTGGACTTGAAAGCCATGCGGGGGAAGGGAGCCCCTAGAGGGTTTCAAAACGTGACATGGTAAATGTGGGACTCAAAGGAAGGTGAGTAGCAGCGTGAAGGTATGGAGTGATGGCCCAGACATGTAATCAGCAAACACCCTGGCCAGAAGCTTGGTCACAAAAGAGGGGAGGGGAGGCAGGAAACTGGAATGGGATGTAGAATTGAGGCTGCACTATCTTCTGAGGTTATATATTTGAAATTGATCATGATGATGATGTAATGATAACAATGACCAACATCAAACGTGTACCAGTACCAGGCATTGTTCTAAGTACTTTGCATGCATTCATTTAATCCTCTTAGTAACTCAATGAACTAGCAACTCTTATTGTCCTCGATTCCACAGATGAATCCCAGCACAGCTGTCACTTGCTGAACGTCACACAGCTAGCGAGTGAGGGAGCCACGATTAGAACCAGGGAAGGAAGGCTAAAGAGGCTGATGAGGGCTTTGAGATTGTGTGCTGAGAGCCAAAGTGGGGAGAGAGGAGGGAGAGTGGATTATTTCATTTAATTCTCACAAAGCACTCTGGAGGTAGCTATTGCAAACTTGACTCCACCTTTAGTTTAAAAAGTTAAGTTCTCCAAAGTTGATCAAATACAGTAACAATTATGTCTAAAATACCTTGAGCACTTGCTATGTGCCTGGCACCTTACATCTATTTTCACATTTAACCCTACAAGCTTGTAAGAATAGGTGCTATTATCATCATCACTTTAGAGGGGAGGAAATGGAGGCACAGGGAGACTAAGAAACATGCCTGAGATTCCAAAGCATGGAAAAGATAGAGCTGGGATTATTTCCCACAGCTGCAACCCCATCCATCTGACTCCAGAATCCTCACTCCTCATCATTATGCTATAACTACCTGTAGGATTGTGGTGAGGTTGTTGTAGGGATCAGATGAATTAATACATATAGAATCACCAGATCTAAAGACTCCAAAACTGTTTTTTTCCTGCCTTGACTACCTTCCGTGTGGAAACTGTATAAATGAATCCCTACTATTCTATTGTCAGCAAATCTGTTCACAATGCAGAGGTTATAAATAGGAAGGAATGAAGTTTCTTACAGTTACCTTGTGAGGCAGTTCTCTGAAATTTGGCAACTGACATGAAATGTGATTGCATATTTCACACGGCCATATTTAAATAAATGTGCAGCCCTGCTATGGATACTGTAGATAGTATCTGGATGTTTCTGCCTTTGAGGGCTTCCAGTTCCAACCAGACTTACATTGGATTGTGTGGGAGCGCACACAGTGTTATAGTGCCTGGGCCCATAGTCAGTTCTCTAAAGAGTAGAAATGACTAAACTCTGAAGAATAGAAATGGAATTATGCGCAAGTCTGAAGAAGAATATTATATCTTTCTTTCCCTGCCAGGACCTGGCTCGTTGGAAGAGTCGTAGAAGAAGTGTTTCTCAGGACTTAATCAAGAAAGAGGAAGAAAGGAAAAAAATGGAGAAGTTACTGGCTGGAGAAGATGGGACAAGTGAACGAAGGAAAAGCATCAAAACCTACAGAGAAATTGTTCAAGAAAAGTGAGTTCTTTCTGTTGTCGTTTTTAATGTACAATATTATCTAGGTGTTTTTTTTTTCTAAAAATTATTGGCTGTCACAAAGTTTCTGATAGTAACATTTTATATTCCCTGTACTGTCTCTTCGGTGCTACCTTCTTTTCTACCAAGGTCTTCTTTGCAATTTTCATTAGTTGACTTTGTTATTGCTTCTCCCTTCTATGTCCTTTAGAGAGCGGAGAGAGAGAGAGTTGCACGAAGCATATAAGAATGCTCGGTCCCAGGAGGAGGCAGAGGGGATCCTTCAACAGTACATTGAGAGGTTCACCATCAGTGAGGCTGTTCTTGAACGCTTGGAGATGCCAAAAATTCTGGAAAGAAGCCATTCAACAGAGCCAAATTTATCCTCCTTCCTGAATGACCCCAACCCCATGAAATACCTGCGGCAACAGTCACTGCCTCCTCCCAAATTCACTGCCACTGTTGAAACCACCATTGCTCGTGCCAGTGTTCTGGATACCAGCATGTCAGCAGGCAGTGGGTCTCCAAGCAAAACTGTCACTCCCAAAGCAGTGCCTATGCTGACACCCAAGCCTTACTCCCAGCCCAAAAATTCTCAAGATGTTCTGAAGACCTTTAAGGTAGGACAAGTTCCTTAAGAGTAGAACCAAAGCTGAACTCCAGGGAGTCGATGGAAAGAAGCATCATGACTCAAGAAAATGTCATTCTTTTTACCATACAAAAGAAAAATGTGTTGACATTTACAGCTGTGAAAGTCATAGGTCTCTGGAGATTTGGTTTGTAAATGCTTAAGGGACAGCTGTTTCCCTCAATTGCTGTTGTTAATACAGATGGACTCCTATAAGATTGATAGTGGAGTCGTCTCCATGAGCAAGGTCTATTTTCTAGTTTAATATAATGGCATGATTTCTCTGTACTAGTGGTAAAAACCCTAATTTAGTGATACCCTAGTATTTCTAGGTATCGGGAGGTATGGCAGACTCCTCAAAACAAAATTTTATTTGCTTTTGGTTCAAATAGAAGTATATGCAGCTACTTCTCTTTTAGGAAGAAATTGGCATTCAGCATCCATTTGACATTGTAGCATCCAAAAAGATTTTGCAATTGATAAAAATACAAGGAACACATGGGAACATGGGACATACTTGGTCCTCAAATGAGACAGCTTTTTTAAACAAGTGGAAAGAAACTGGGTTGTTTTGCTAATGAGTGTGTAAAATAGTGTTCCAGACTGGAGAACCTGTGGAAACCAAACATCTTTTCACTTCCTCAAATTCAAGTACTTTCCCTTATATCAGGAGGAAGCACTCATCCTTTGTCTTAAGTTCTTTTGACTTATAAAGAAAAATCAGTTCCCCTTGTCCTTGCACTCAATGAGTTTGTAATAAACAGAGGTGGAATGCGTTACTCGGAGATGTGACCATTACATAGAAAAGTTTTCGTAACTGATTGAGCAGTGTGATGCCATGTAGCTTCCTTGCTGTATTTCAAAGAGAACAAAACCACACTTTCTGACTTTTGCTAAAATAACTCTGAATGTATCTCAGAAATCTCTATCTTAGGCTTTGATAAAACAAAATGTCCAGACTGTCTCATCTGGATCGCATTGAGCTGTTTGACCCCTTATAAGGGCAGGGGCCATGTCTCTGTCATTCATGGCTTCATCCTGAGAGCCTGACACAGGTGCCCAGGACAGAGTAGGCACTCAGCAAGTGCTCCTTAATAAATAAGTGAATTTTTCCTGAGAAGATGAGCTACTAATCATATGGACTCACACACACGCAGATAGACACACACATGCTCATGTGTGCTCAGTGGTCCACCTAAGTGTTTCAGAAGCTTTCCTTCACCTAGGGCCTATGATAATGAATGGCTATGGTATTTCCTGAAGGAAGATTCTATGTTGAGGTGGCCCAGAATAGGATGGAGAATACATTTATTTAACTGGATTTCCAAGGCATCTGATCATACAATCTAGATGTCCACTTTCCCTCCTTTATCTAAATAGTGCAAAGTGATCGTTTAAACAGAAGAATTAGCATGAATGATTTTATGGCAGAACTTCAGCTCTGAGAAAACTCTGTTCTTCACCACTGCGGCAAAGTGGAGCAAGGTGGTATGGCGGCCTCAGGAAGCACTTCCATGGAGGGGGTTATTATAGAATTTGAGCACAGGCCTTCTTAGAGCTGGAGATTACTCCTCACCACTCACTAGTGGGAGTCCCCTGCCTCGTCGTCGGCCTCACGGGCTAGTATTTCTACTGATGGCCTACAGTTCCATTACTGAGTGCATGGACAGCAACTTTGGTCAAAGGTCAAAGTAACATGCAAATCAGACCGTTGTTACCAGCTAATAATGCCAGGACAGAAGCTAAGGGGTAGGGGGGGGTGTGTGTGTGTGTGTGTGTGTGTGTGTGTGTGTCTTCTTGGAGGGCAGGGCAGGGAATACAGGCTCCATTGTTTTTCCAGTACAACAGAATTAAGGATAAAGGAAGATCAAGAGAAATAGTTTAAGGCGGTGTTTTTCAAACTGAGTTACCACCTGTTGCTAGGTTATAAAATCAGTTTAGTGGTTTGAAGCCAACATAAAAAAAAAGAACTTTTTTTTTTGTGACACTTCCTATGTCACACAAGGAAGGAAAAATTGCTTGGGGAAACTTCTGTTTCAGTTATATTTATGTGTGTGTGTGTGCTGAGTTGTGATTTAAATTTCTTTTTATGGGTAACAAATAATAGAGTAGAAAGACCAGTGGCTTAAGGTAAATAAACTATAACTAATATCCAGCCTTCCATTATTTCTTTTAAAAGATTTTAAAAGGCCTAATGAGGCTGGGCAATGTGGCTCACACCTGTAATGCCAGCACTTTGGGAGGCCGAGGCAGGCAGATCACTTGAGACCAGGAGTTCGAGACCAGTCTGGACAACATGATGAAACCCTGTCTCTACTAAAAATACAAAAATTAACCAGGCATGTTGGCACACGCCTGTAATCCCATCTACTTGGGAGGCTGAGGCACGAGAATTGCTTGACCCAGGAAGGCGGAGGCTGCAGTGACCTGAGATTGCACCACTCCACTCCAGCCTGGGTGACAGAGTGAGACTCCATCTCAATAAATAAATAAATAAATAAATAAATAAATAAGAGGCCTAATAATAATAATGGCTAATAGTTAAGCACTTAAAATGTGTCAGGTACTGTTCTAAATTCTGTACATTTGATAATCCATAAAATCTCCATAACAGCACTATGAGGAAGATACTGTTACTTTAAATTTTGCATCAGAGCACAGAGAATAGGAAACCTGTTGAAGATTCCATGCCTGTTAAATGGTAGAGCCAGGTTTCAATCAGGTCACGTAACTGCACAGCTCCCTCTGAAAACCACTCTACTTTCTGCCTCAAATTTCAAGACCGAGATTTCCAGATGCCTTTCAGTAAGCCAGGCTAACCACCCTCTCTGGTTTCCCTTTCTTGCTCCAACTGCCTCCCCTCGATGTGAGTGCAAAACAAAAATATTTTAATGTGCATGGTCTTTTTTTCTTTAAAAAATGGAGGTTATAAAAGTAAGTAGAAATAGAGATTCACTGTAACAGAGCATAATCTCAGATCCCTTGCCCTCTGCCTTAGCTTCAAAAAAAGTATCTGTTGCCCCTGCTACCACCATCGGATAAGCTGTAAAATATTCCTGATCTGTGGTAAGTTCCGCCTCATTTATATGCTAGCCAGAAAAACAGTCAAAATTGTGGAATAGCAATCAGAACTGAAGTGAAACAGCATTGGAACCCCAATATGTGGCATGTGTTTGTACTTAAGATTCTTCGGTTTTCTGTACTTTAAAATAAAAGCAGACCATAAATGAGGTGAACATGAAATGGAATCTAAAGTGAAGTGGCCCAAGCAGGCCAACTACCTTTTAAGGAGGCCCTTAAAGATAGCATTTATAGAAGCCCTAACTCATAGATCCCATCAGAACATTTAAGAGACCTCTTTCTTGATTGGACTCTGGTTATTAAATGATCATCTTTTGAGGTAATTCTGAACGTGTTGTTTTGTTACAGTCTTTGATTGGGGTATATATAGCATGTTTTTTGTTCATTCTGGCTTTTATAGGTAGATGGGAAAGTCAGTGTGAATGGAGAGACGGTTCATAGAGAGGAGGAGAAGGAAAGAGAGTGTCCCACGGTGGCACCTGCCCACTCCTTAACCAAATCCCAGATGTTTGAAGGTGTGGCCAGAGTTCACGGGTCTCCACTGGAGCTGAAACAAGACAACGGTAGCATCGAGATCAACATAAAGAAGCCAAACTCTGTTCCCCAAGAGCTCGCAGTAAGAACCAAACATTTCCCCGTCTCCGTTTGGGATAATTCCATGGTGAAAGAACCTGTTTTTAAAAATAAGTAGGTCATGATAATGACCATTTCTTTCTGTGTTGGCGTATTAGTTTGCTAGCGCTGCTGTAAGTACCACAAACTCAGTGGCTTAAACAACAGAAACTGTCTCACAGTCCTGGTAGCTAGAAGTCCAAAACCAAGGTGTTGGCAGGGTTGGCTCCCTCCACTGGTCATGAGAGAGCCTCTGTTCCAGGTCTCTCTCCTAGCCTCTGGTGGCTGCTGGCAATCTTGACGTTCCTGGGCTTATGGATGTGTCATCCCCCTCTCTGCCTTTGTCTTAACTGGTGTTTTCCCTGTGGATGTGTCTGTATTCAGATTTCCCTATTTTATTTTATTTTATTTTATTTTATTTTTTGAGATGGAGTTTCGCTCTTTTTGCCTAGGCTGGAGTGTAATGGCGCGATCTTGGCTCAGTGCAACCTCTGCCTCCAGGCTTCAAGCGATTCTCCTGCCTCATCCTCCCAAGTAACTGGGACTACAGGCATGCACAACTGCACCCAGCTAATTTTGTATTTTTAGTAGAGACAGGTTTCACCATGTTGGCCAGGCTGGTCTTGAACTCCTGACCTCAAGTGATCCACCCACCTCAGCCTCCCAAAAGTGCTGAGATTACAGGCATGAGCTACCACACCTGGCCTAATTTCCCCTTTTTAGAGGAACACCAGTCATACTGAGTAGGTCCACCCTCCTCCAGTGTGACCTCATCTTAACTAATCACATGTGCAGCAGCCCTGTTTCCAAAGGTCACATTCTGAGTAGTAAGGGTTAGGACTTCCATAATATGAATTTTGGGAGACACAATTCAACCTGTATCATTGGTATAATGGAAGGTATTACAATTTATGAGCCAGAAATTACTTTTTCTTGTCTCACTGTTGGTGTCCAGTGTTATAGAAGAATAAGTAAATCTTTAAAATACCTTTTTCCCCCCTGTTTATTTAGGACTTCATTAGACTTGTTAGTGCCATTTGAAAACAACTGGTGCTATCAGAATCTAGCTTTCCATCCCCGGCGATATATTTATAAAAGGGCCTTTTTCTTATTAGTTAAAGAAACAAAAATTCATTTAAAAGCTGAAAGTAATGTAAAGCATGAGAGTACTATTGAATGGCAAAGCTAAAAAATGTATGCTAATTCAGGTACTGCAGAAAAGTGAACTCAAAATAACGTGATATTTGTTTCTTTGGAGTAGAAGGCATCATTGGGAAAATTACACTTTCTTCCATCTCTCACCAGAAAGACTCATGCTGGTTTCACTAATCTAACCAAAGCTGTCACTACACAGATACAGCCCTTCTTTCGGGGTGCGGGCTGGACTCTGTTCAACCTCATTTGTCCTCACCAGAGGCTGAGTTTCTGCTGTTCTAATTTATATATAGCATTTGGGTTTATATTATAGTTACAAGAAGGGAAAAACTGTCAAGATATTTTCCCCCAGGACGTAGAAAGGTTTGGTGTGAAAGGAAACTTCTTCCGTCATCAAGGGAGCTGAGCGTTGTGTGACCCAGCTAGCTAAAACCCACCTAGAAGGCTGGATATCATTATTTTTTTCCTTTATGATTAGTCTTTTGAAGACTAAAATTATGTTTCTTTCAGAGGAGTTGAGAAGATATAATTCTTCCCTGCAGTACCCAAGTGCTCTGTGAAAGAGATTCAAATGGGAGTAGACCAAAATCATTATCTCACCATGGTAACGCGTTTCCTAGTCTCTAGGAGCAGAGTTTTGTGATCCAGGCCAATGCGGAGTCTCTCCTGAACTTGGACTTCCTGGACTTCCATTTGACTTGTCATTTGCATACGTCTTACCTCTGCTAGAGATTTCTTGCAGATGATCACGAGACAGAATATTGAGTTCTGCTAGCAGTGTGAGAACTTAACTGATAAACGTTAACTTATGCTGTTAAAATTAAACTAGAAGCCCCCCAAATTAATTAGACATGGGGTGGCATTGCTTTTCAGGGACAATTAATAATTCTGTTCTTATTTCTCTTTTGCCATTTTTCATGATGAGCATTTTCTAAATTCCCTTCATTAAAAAGATTTCACATTGATTACATATCCCCCAAAGTGTCTTGTTTTAAGAGAAGCAAAATTACACGATCTGAAAGAAACTATGCTTTTTCAAAAGTTTATACATGATCACAGGGAGAAGGATGGCCTTCAGGACTTTCTTCCTAGAAACCAGCCTGATCCGGGTCACCTAAGGATGCAGGTCTAAACTCAGAAAAGCCTGGGAGTCTTTTCCTTTTGTGTATTTCTTCCTTGGAGAAATTGCCTAGTTCAGAGTAATTTCTAGTTCAGTGAACCCTAATGTTTCTGAATAGGTAGTAGTATTTATGGACCCTGTCTATAGTACTTTAGGCTCTTAAATCAACTATGGCAGGGGGTATTGCATTAATTTCTGTGTGGGAAAATCTCTGTATATGTCTGTCAGACTATAAGCTAAGTTGTTAGCTGTACTACATAGGACTGGCTCATTACTAAAATACTCATCATACTCACATGCAACTTAGGATACCACAAGTTTTCCATTCAGAGTGTGTTATCCCAAGAGTCATTTTAAAAGAATCACTTCTCCAGTAAACCTACTCCTCATTTTACTTCTTTGTGCATGATTCCAAGCAAAGCATTTCTTGACTGTTACAGCCAGTATACTCCTGTTAAAAAAAAAAAAGGAATTAATTGATCATGGCAAAATATGGTGGCCAGCTTAGAACAGGAGGCTGCACTTCAGGGCCTCCCAGAGATTGATACCAGCTTGGACTTCATTTTCTGTTTCTAATTCACTCGCCTGATTCTGTGGGGCTGTCAAAAGATTAGTGTTCTTCTTTTTAAATAGTGTCTTTCTTCCAAAAACTGCATTCCCAACAGATACACTCTCTACAGAGGAGTAGCTTCACCCACCACTAAAATGTCACAATTCCTTTAGGGTGAGCTAGAACTGTTCAAAGGGCACAGCAGCAGCAGTAGGCAGGAGCATGAATTCAGGAATGGAGGGAGAACAACAGAGAAGGGCGGCCCGAGACCTGCTGGGGGAAGGGATTGCGTGTGGAGCCTCAGCATCTGGGCCCGGGACGGGCACTATGGATGACATCATATCATCTCTTCAGTTTCCTTCTACCTCATCTTTCTCATTTGAAATTCTTGGGACTGTCACTTTCTTACTTTAGAACTAGATCCTAAATTAAGTTAGGAATTTAAAAAAATGCTTTGTCTGTACCTCCTCATGCCAGATAATTCCCAGTCATCTTCAGTTGAATCACCTTTATGGTAATAAGATTGTGATAGCAGTTACCTTGCAGATGGGCACCTGTTAATTGGTAAATATGAATTAAGGACCTACCCTGTTACCTGTTTTTTGAAATAGAAGAATAAACTTCTAAACTTGCTAGGAAAAAAATGTTCATAAAGCCACTAGAAAAGTATATAGAACAACGTAGAATTAAATACAGAGGGACTCATGACTCAGGATGGTTCACCTTACAACTTTTCAATCCTATGATGGTGCAAAGGCAATATATGTTAAATAGCAACTGTACTTCAAATTTTGAATTTTGATCTTTTCCTGGGCTAGTAATATGCAGTAGGACACTCTCATGATGCTGGGCGTGGTTGTGAGTGAGCCGCAGCTCCCAGTCAGCCACGAGATCACGAGGGTAAACAACCAATACTCTATAGTGCACTGAATCTCCAGATGATTTTGCCCAACCGTGAATGTAAGCGTTCTGAGCATGTTTAAGGTAGGTTAGGCTAAACTATGATGTTTGGTAAGTTGGGTGTATTCAGTACATCTTTGACTTAACGATGTTTTCAATTTACAATGGGTTTATCAGAATGTAACCTTATAAGTCATGGAACGTCTGTACTAGATGGTGGAGTAAGAAAACCAGAGGAATATAAGATTGCAAGGAACAGGCAAGATCCTCGTAGGCTGAGTTTAGTCTGGGAAGGTTTTGTGTGGGATGTGGATTTTGAAACTTGACAGTAAGTGTGGGATTTGTGTTGAAGTGGATGAGGGGCTATTCTACACACCAGAAAGGGCAGAATCAAAGGCATGGACAGTGGTGAGGAGCCCACCAGAGGACCCCAAGAAGGATAAGAGGTGATGAGGGTGCTGTATATTCTAGGCAGAGGGATCAGGTCCTCCTGTGGCCACCCCATCCCTTCGCCCCCAATTGTCCCTGAGATATTTCAGGGGTTTTGTTCATTTCAGCGTCTCTGTTAAAGGCCCAGTGGAAACCTCACACTTTTTTTTCATTTAAAAATATTGGCTTCTGTAAGAAAATCATGTTATAGCACACAAGCAGACTCCTAGAATATAGGACTGTAAAAGAATTTAGAAGGTCTTCTAATCTGATGGCTAATATATCCTATGTTTAGTGGCCTACAGAAAGATATTTTTCGGTATGTCTCCCCCAAAGCTATTCCAATGTTGTCTTGATTCACTGTCAGTTATATTTGTATCTGAAGCTCTTCTTTCCTCAATGGCACCAAAATGACCCTTTTCGAAAATAACAAAAAAATACTTCATACACTAGATCAAAGGTCAGACTCCACCTGAACAAGTCAAACTGGCTAAGCCTCAATTTATATTTAAAAAGAAGCATAATAATAGTATAGACATCAGATGGTTATTGTGAGAATTCATGTCTGTAGAGCACTTAGCACACTGTCAGGGTGACTCAGAGACCACAGGTGCCACTCAGCTATCTTTAATATTGTCATGCAACAAGCGAGAGTAAGGAAGTTATAATATTTAATACATTTTTCAGAAGCCCAAAAAGGCAATCAGTATGAAGTTTTTTGGATTAAAGTAAGATGGTCAAAATTACCATCTTGAGCAGACGTGAATTTCATACAGATGAGATGAATTCCTTTTAATCTTCTAACTCAACTCGTTGTTCCAATTGTAATTCTCTAAAAAACATACAGATGTGGACAGCTTTTTCTAGAAGACAGTTGTCCTTGCAGACACTTACATGATTCTTCCTGCAGCTCTTTTTTTTTTTTTTGTCTTTTTTCCCCCCTTTTGTAGAGAATGGGGTCTCACTATATCGCCCAAGCAGGTCTCAAGCAATTCTCCGGGGCTCAAGCGATTCTCTCACCTCTTCCTCCCTAAGTGCTGGGATTACAGGCATGAGCCACCATGCCCGGCCCTTCCTGCAGCTCTTTTTGCCTCTCCTTTTGTTCCCCCCTTTCCAGTTCTGGCCCCCTCCTGCCACCTAAACTCCTAAGACTCCCACCCATCGACCCCTGTGTCACTCCCTTCCATGCCTGTTCATCAGATCTCTATCAGCAGCTCATCTCAAATGATGTAGCCCGTGCTCTCCCTCCTAGTCAGCACCATCCCACCAGGTTCGTGGCAGTTTTCCTTCATTGACCAAGGGCCAAACTCACCTATTGGGTATCTAAACTACTTCATCTGTTTTTCTCAAACTAAGTCACAAGGTAGGTCTGTTTTTCCCATTTTGAAAAAGCTCTAGGTCTTCCTCTTGAAAATTCAGTACTTATGTTTTCTGATCCAGGAAAACAGACAATCGGATCTTTCTTGAAACGTTGCATTTTGCAGTGAGAGCAGGGTGAAGGCATTTGAGTAGGTGCTGTTTTTCTTATAACTGAGACCAACTGCAAATTCCTTTTAGATGGCAAATGTCAATAAACATTTCTTTAGAAACTGGTTTTCTCCATCTAGAAGTAGTTGTAAGATTGCTAGATTTCATGATTTTCAAAAGTCATTAAATTTATTTAGATAAAGATGCATTTACAGATTTCGAGAAAGCATACATCAGGGAAAATAAAAAAATAACCTGGCCTATCCCTCCAGTTACCTGGCTCAAACCCTCATTTTTTTTTAATTTGAAAAGTTTAGTACAAAAAAAAGTTTAAGACATGGAGAGCCTGATTCTCCATATAGATTCCCTGTCTTCCAGTGGCAGTAGATATTTGGAGGTATAAAAGTGAAAAGAGAAACCCATGCACAGCATATGTGGCACCTGGGTCTGGCACCGCAGTGCCAGAGCATAAATAGACTGATTTTCCAGGCTTGTGTCCAGATAAGTTGTCCAAGACGAGAGCCAGGAAATCACTCAGAGTCACAGAACCGTTGCTCGGGAAAGGACGTTGGACATCACTTGTTCCAACCCATAGAGGTTAAATGATCAGTCCGAGCTCACCAGCAACTCCATGCAAGAAACAGGCCCAGCACCCAGACCCTCAGTCTCAGGAGGGTGCTTGCCCTCCTGCTTCACATGTCTAGTACATCTTCCAATGTCGTTCTCTGGGCCAGTCCACCACCAAGATTCTAGTTAAAATGAGCAGCCAGATGCCAGGTAGGCTTTGGGCTAGACCATGTCTCTCTCAAGCCAGGAAACTGCCACCTCCCACCTGAGGCCCCAGGGCTGAGTCTGGCACCCGGGCAGTTTGGATCGCGTTCTGTTAAGGGGAAGCCAGCTCCTGGCTGAGTCCCATGCAACCTTTCTGTGCTCTCATTCATTCACGTCCAGGGATCTGTTTTTATTTACTTGTTTTCATTCTTGAGAAAGTGTTACCAGTTGGAGAAGGGAAGGGCTCTCCTCTGTTGAGCTGTAACCAAAGAAAATAGGTCAGAAAACACATTTTTCCATCAAGGCGGGTTTGTTTGAAGCAAACCTCTGAGTGTATCCCTGCCAACTTTGAACTCATTTCCTTTGAAGTAATGATGTGAGTACAAAAGTAATAAGCCTCCAGGATGGAGTATCCAGACATAAGTTAATTAACCTGGCTTTGGGGATTTCCCTTGATTACAGATAGCCTATATACATTGCAGAATACAGAAAACTGGAGAAAACATCAACTACCTATTACTCAGCCACTCTGAAATTAATGCTAAGATTTTTAGAAAATGTATATTCTTCTTTTTCTGTGTGTATAAAGTATTTTTAAATGGGTTCCTGTTATTCAAATTGCTTGCTTTTTCTCTTACTTTATCTGAATATTTTGCTAGCAGTAGCCAGATTTTGATGACTAGCATACATTTAAACTAAGCCTGAGAGAATACATTCCATAAATAATGCATAATATTTATTTACTTAACAAGGATTACGTACATATCTGGCCCCTAATTCCTCAGAATGTGAACTGAACAGAAATCCCCAAGATGAGCTGATGGCTGGGGGCAGTTGAGTCCCCAGGAGCCCTAGGAAGGGGAGAGATTCCAGGAGCGTTCTAATCTTTTGCAGAATAAATGAGTGGGAGGTAGAGGAAAGAAAGGGAATGGAAAAAGCAGTTTGAATCACTTCAGCAATAAACAAGACTCTCAGGTGATAGATTGCCTCTCATGTATCAAAACCTCTAAATACTGGAGGACAGCTTGTAGTGGGTGTGACTCCAAGCCCAGATGGTGGAGCATTGAGGTCACCAGCACAGGCAGGGTTCCCACCTCCCCTGCCTTCTAGCGGTATGACCCTCAGTAAGTCGCTTAACCTCCCAGGCCTCAGTTTCTTCACTTGTATAAAGGGAATCATGTTGGTACTTACCTCCTAAGCCTGCACTGAGAATTATGTGAGATAATCGTTATGAAGGGCCCAACAGCACTGACACGTGGCAAGTACAGTAAATATTGATTGCAGTTTCTGCTATTGCTACTATCAATTTACCGTATCAAATGTCAGGATGTAACCTTTAAAGCATCCTTTTATAAGGTAAGTTATCTGGAGTTTAGTATTTGAGTGCTGAGCCATACAGAAATGCCTTGAGAAATGTGAGAATTCTTGAAAGCAGAAGTTCTCCAGCATACATAAGTGGTAAAACATTGCTGGAATGTGGTGCGCTGGTACAATAAGCCTTAGTGAAGTAGTTAGTGCTTGAGCACCCTGTCCCTTTTGCATCACACATTAGGTCTAAAGGGCTTCATGAATTATCTTATTTCATTGATTCTAAGTGGCACACTTTTCACATTTTAACATCTCTAAATCAGATCTGTCTTATAGTCAAAAGTGCATCATAGTTAACAGATGGTGTGTTTTCTTTCTTAGTAGTACCTAAAGTAATACAACTTAAAATTGATGGCATTTTAGATTTAATAAAATATGTTCATTTCTTTGTTCATTTTTGGTCTGGTGAGGCTTTGGCCCTGTTGTGTAGTTATTTATTTTGTTTATAGTATTTGGAAACACCAGTGTTCTCAAGAGGCTCATTCATCAATATGTAACTGCAAATTTGCTTCCCCGTCTCAGATAGTTTTCTATAATGTAATCCATTTGTGGGGAAGGGGAAGCTAAAAATCAGTATTTCTGCCAGTATTTTCTATATAGACCTCATAAAACAAAAATACCATCATGCATTAATATTTCTACATGTGCAAGAGAGCACTTTAAATGATAAAACCCAACTTATTCTTTTGCAATGCTAAACTGGTTGATCTTCAAATCCCGCTGCCATGTTGGTGGTTCATACAGCAAACAGTGTAAACACACACACGCGCCAAAACCTAAATATAACCAAAGAGACCAGTTAACTATTTTCACTCATTGAAGTCTCTTGCAGGGATTCAACTCAGACTTATTGATATATTAAAATATTACAAAATCCAAGGTGATGCATATTTCCTGCCTAGGGTTTTAAAAGTGCATTTTAACTTAATATTATGTTCTTCCAGAATTGATACATGACTATCCATCATTAGAAAATGCCTGTCTAATTATGAGGATTTCAAAACTACTCCATCTTCCAAAGAAAAATCACATTTTTGCCACTAGATGCTATTGTAAAACCTTTTAGAAACTTGAAAGTTTTGTTGTTTAAAATTTCTTTGTTTTTAAAGAATTCAGTGATGGTTTCCACCAATGCATTAACTTTAAATACCTTTCATTTTGAGAGGCAAAATTTGATTTATGGATAAAATATATATGCTTATGAGAGACGAATAAATTCATAGTTCTTGAGAACCCATGAGGATATTTTATGAGTTAATAATGCCTTTTCTGAAACCAACTTTAGCCTTTATCTTAAAACCTTTTAAAATTTATGCAATATTTCATACACACTTTAAAATTTAACTTTAGCTTTTTACAAGAAACTTCTACCAAAAAATGCAATACTCATTAACTTGCTCTCTTTAATTGTCAAAATATAATCTAGCTAGTATTTAATTTAACATTTTATTTATTTTTACTAAGTAAATATTGTAATAGGATAATTTTGGACTTCATTCTAGAGTCAATTGGCTCCCAGTGAAAGACAATGTAAAATTACATTGATTTTGTTTTCCAATTACAGAAGTAATACATAGTCATTATAGAACATTTGGAATATATAAAATGTATGTAAAAGAAGGAAAAGTCACCCAAAATTTAAGCACATTAAAAATAATCACAATTAACATTTTTGTATTTTCATACTATCTTTTTTTCCTATATGTTTATGTACAGGCATGTAATCTTGTACATGTAATCTTATACATGTAAACATCAAACTATATATACAGTTTATACATGTAATCTTATACATGTAAACATCAAACTATATATACAGCTTACATTTCCTATCATTAGTAAGTATTTTCACATATCATTAACTATTATTCAACATCTTATTTTTTCATGATTATATTGCCTTTATGGTCATGCAGTAATTCATTCGATCATTCCCAATTATTGGATTATTTAAGTTGTTCCCATTTTTTTTTACTATTATAAATTCCATCAAGCATAAAACTGACACAATTCAAGTACCACTGAGAGAGAGGAACACAAGCATTAGAGTAATTACTGCAGGTGCCATGGAGATGAACATGACAGTGATGTGCCAAGTGGATTGGACAGTGAGGTTCAAATCACAGAGAGTTCTTGGTGGAGAACAAGGAAGAAAGGCAAACCTGGAGTCCCAGCCATAGAAACAGAAAGGAAATGATTGATATGAAAACTAGTATGTTAGAAACTTAGAAGGACTTGGCAAATGGTGAATATTCATGAGGTATGAGTCAAAGATCACTTCAAAGTTTATGTGATGGGAAGAACTGCTGCCATAAACAGAAATTGTCAAATTTGGAGGAGAAGTCCATTGACTCTAGAGGTGAAACCGAAGCTCTGATGGACTCTCACAGCTGGAGATGAAAATACGAGTTATACACGGAGAATGTAATGGTGAATCCATGGGAATAATTGATATATTTGAGGGTAATTCAGCACAGGTGGGGGAAAACAGGGTCCAGTTGAAATCTTTCAGAATGACCCATATTTTGATGAAAAGGAGTAAGAACCAGTGAGAAAAGAGTAGTCTGAAAGTGAGGAGGAGAGGGAAAAGGAGAGAATGAATTAGAACTCCAGTAATAGAGATTCATTGGGAGCCCAGGAAGGATGAGAACTGCAGACTAAAATCCACAATGCTAAGGGCCACAGGCAGCTATGCCAAGACAGGCCACTGAGAAGTTAATTGTAACCTTTAAAGAACCACAAAAAGACTTCACTGGTGTTATGACCCTAAGCCAGCTTGAAAGGCGTTCAAGAACAAGTGGGTGATAGCCATGATTTTGAACTTTTGGTGGTGAAAGAAAAGAAAATGTGGGATGTGTGTCCGTGGCAGTCATAGGAGGTTTGGGGAGATGGTGAACCGCATGGGTGTCCTGTTCTCCATAGAATGTCTCCTTCCAACCAATCCAGGCTCTCGCCATGAAGCTGCCTGGGAAGTAGAAGAGGGAATTCATATGGCCAAACCACTTTGTTGACCTAAAAATTACTGCTTAAAAAATAATTTTTAGAACCTTTAAAGGAATCATTTATTCAAGGGGGAAAAAAATCTCTTTTTCAGGCAACCACTGAGAAAACGGAACCGAATAGTCAAGAGGACGAGAATGATGGTGGAAAACCAAGAAAAGGGAATATAGAACTTGCCTCATCAGGTTTGTTTCATAAGAGACTAGTGTTAAGGCAAATCATGGTAACTGTTTAAGATGTGATGGAAATAGTCAAGAGTTTTTCCTACTGAGCCGCAGAAAAGTAGTAATTAGACTCTAGGAGTGGTGCGGTTGTGCTGCCACCTAGAGGCTTCCTGGGGAAGTTCTGCCCATATGGTTAATGCTGCTGTGAAAATAGGAGCCCATGCTTTTTCTTAAAGCTACCCAGTTTTATTTTGTTTTTTAAAATATTTATCTCTATAATCATAAAGAATATTGTATTCTCCCATATAAATCATGCTAAAAATTGAGGGTAAGATTTTGACACACAGTAACAGCAATAGATAAGCGAGAGGTCAAAAACATAAAAATAGATGCTGAAATGGTAAAGCTCATGTATAGTTAAAAATGAATAAAATAATGCCATGAATCTGGACAGTGAGTATAATATACTGTATTCGTTGTTTTAGGAAGGAGACCCTGTTCCCGAAACTCTTGTTCCTCAATATTTTTTGCAGCCTTATCAATATGTTTAACACTTTTCTTCTTTTGATAAACAGTAAAACCTCTCACCCTCTTTCAATACCAAATTATTATTTTTATAAGGCCTTTCTCAAGTGTTTACCACTTGAGAAAAATAATTTGTCAATTACCAAATTATTTTTAGGTAACATTTTTAAATAAATTAAATATCACTTAAAATAATAGCATGTACTTTTTCAAACTAGATTGTGCCTTCACATTTTGATATGCCCCCTTAGGTAGTGACTTTTCCACCCCTTCTAAAGTGAACCTAATTCTTCTTTATGTATCAGAGAACACTTTATTTTCATTGCGTTATATACATATACCCCACAATCCATAACACATTCCAATTAAGAAATTCTGATGTTAAAATGGAGCATTGAAATACAAAAAAAGGAAGCATCAGGTTGCTGCTCATTCACTGGGATAGAAACTACCTGTAGATGTTCTCTTATCTAGCCCAGCTGTCATAATCATTATATATTTCGTGTCAGCACTCTGTTCCATGTGGTGTTATTCAGATGTAAACCGTGACCCTTACTAAAAACTTAAGTTCTTCATAGCGTGGTTATAGGATGTGATTTATGTTGCTTGTTGTTCAGTACCATGAAAGAGCTTTGGGAATTCCAGCATCTTAGGCTCTTTTATATCTCTCAGCACACTGTCATGCAGCTTTTATTGCCAGGACGGGATATGGACTGAATGTGCTTCATGGCATTGCAGAATAAATGGTCCTATAGTTATTTGATTTTCTTTTCCTTCTCTGTGTTTCTGGATGTAACTCCATTGCAGAACCACAGCATTTTACAACAACTGTGACTCGATGCAGCCCGACCGTGGCCTTTGTGGAATTTCCCTCCAGCCCCCAGCTGAAGAACGATGTGCCAGAAGAAAAAGACCAGAAGAAACCAGAAAATGAAATGAGTGGAAAGGTGGAGTTGGTGCTGTCACAAAAGGTGAAGTGCAGAGTGGAGGAAAGCGGTTAAACCCACAAGTTAACATGGCCCCATATTACAGCTAGCTGCTGCGGTGGCAGTTGTGAATAATGAAGATTTATTTCTCTCCTCATCTTTTTTCCTATCTTTAATCTGTAGTTTTTCTTTTTCGTGTGTGTGTGTGTGTGTGTGTGTGTGTGTGTGTGTGTGTGTGTGTGTGTGTGTGTGTGTGTGTGTGTGTGTGTGTGTGTGTGTGTGTGTGTGTGTGTGTGTGTGTGTGTGTGTGTGTGTGTGTGTGTGTGTGTGTGTGTGTGTGTGTGTGTGTGTGTGTGTGTGTGTGTGTGTGTGTGTGTGTTTTGGAGTTTTGCTCTGACTGCCCAGGCTGGAGTGCAGTGGCGTGATCATTGCTCACCACAACTTCTACCTCCCGGGTTCAAGTGATTCTCCTGCCTCAGGCTCCCGAGTAGCTGGGATTATAGGCGTCTGCCACCATGCCCAGCTAATTTTTATATTTTTAGTAGAGACGGGGTTTCACCATGTTGACCAGGCTGTTCTTTGTGGAAAAGTGTAATATAAGTTCTAAAGCCTTGCAGTTAGGTTTTAGTTTGCTGTGTGTGTTTGCTTATTTGCTTTTTAACCCATCAGCTTACTGGCGAGTCTCTCTCCAATAATCACCTATTTATTAGCAGTGGTAATTCTGATGCCAGTGGATTTGGATAACAAGAAACCTAGAGAATTATTATTCTGATATAATAGGTTTTAAAGTCTTGTTTTTGTTAAAGTTTCTTCCTTATTTAGAGTCTCATCTCATTCACATTAGTTTGATTTGTTTTCAGGTACAGAGTTTAAAAATATTCATCAGTTACACCAGTTGTTCGCAACCTTGATTACTCTTGGGAATTTAAAAAATAACAAGCTAGCTGGATGTGGTGGCTCACAACTGTAATCCCAGCACTTTGGGAGGCTGGGGCAGGAGGATCACTTGAGCCCAGGAGTTCAAGACCAGCCTGGGCAACCCAGAAAGTCTTCATCTCTACAGAAAAAAAAAAAAAATAGTAATAATAGTTAGCCAGGCATGGTGGTGAGCGCCTGTAGTTCCAGGTACTGTGGAGGCTTAGGTGGGAGGATCACTTAGCCCAAGAGGTCAAGGCTGCTCTGAGCTGTGATTATACCACTGCACTCTAACCTGGGCGACACAGCTAGACCCCATCTACAAACAAACAAAAAAATCCAAGCCCATCCCAGACCAAATAAATTAGAATCTCTGGAGGCAGAGCCCAGGCGTCTGTATTTTTTAAAGCTCCCAGGTAATTTTAATGGGCCACCAAGACGGAAAACCACGGACTTGCACAACTGGAAGACTATCCGTAGTGGTGTACCACCTTTCAGAATGAACCCTCAATTTGGATATGACCTTAAAGTGAAAAATCTACCACTTGTAGTTCCAGTTTATTCATCATTTACTCAACCAGTATTGGCTGTGCACCTACTATGTCATGCGTGGCCCTCTGCTAGGTACTGGATAGTCAACAGTGAGCATGACGCACTCCCTGGCCTTAGGAGCTGGGAATTCTGTATCCTTGGTAGAGCCTCTAAAATGCCTGTTGCCTTGATGCGTTTTCAGTATTTGAAACCCTAGCTATTCTTCATTTTTATAGATAATTAATGGTCTGCAGGTCTGGAAAGGGGAACTAAACTGGGGGTCAAACGTTGGGAGGCAGGCAGAATTTCCTACCTTTGCAGGTTTCGCTTTATCAGTATCACACTAGTTACTATTATTTATTATCCTTTCAAATTTACTTGCTTTTCCCACTTAAATCTAAACTGAAAGGAAAAATCTGTATCATTGCAAGTAAAACATATAACTCGAACAGAATGAATACCCTAAGTAAAAAGTAGTCATTGTGAACCTCATCTGTGCAACCTCATCTTGGAGTTCATCTGTGGATCACCAGAGTCACACCTGCCCTATTATGGAAAAAAGTGTTTTCAGGAGTTCTTCAGTTTGTTCGTGTGTATGTTTTTGTGCATTGTGCCTTTTGGTCATCTGGTAAACATTATTCTCAGAATATTTTTTAAGCGTAAAATAAAATACACAGGATTACCAAGTTGTTCTTGGTATCATGTGGTACCAAATATATATATAGCCCCTGAATACTGTTTTGTTGACTCCAGGATAAGAACCCCTGCCAGTTGATGAGCAAATGGAATCATGGTCTTTGAATCAAACACTTTTCTCACTTAGACTATGTGAATTTCTCCCTTTTCTTCCTTTCCTACTGTACAGTTAGCTCTTAGATAAAGGGCGAATGGTGGCCACCATGATTGCAGCAGCTTTTATTTCCTAGTTTCACTTGAGAGTGTTTCCTTTGTAAAACAAAGCACCTATGCTTACAGGCTTACCTTTTTACATAGCGGTCATTTTGATCATTGCTGATCACCCTTAACTGTTTCATTTACAACCAGGCATTACTGAAACGTGTTTTTGCCAGCCTCCACTATGAGGAAATGCTATGAGGTTAAGGATTGGTGGGTTGTCAGCTTCGGGAAGGCTAGACCTTATTATTTGCTGTGTAGCACCAACGTTCATTTGGACACCTCGTTGACCTCTGTAATGCAGAATGAGGTGATTAGTTTTCTTCAAGATTCTCTTCGAGTTGAATATATTATTCATAAAAATAAATCCTTCTGAGGATAAATTCTAACATTAATTTATTCTGAGAACCAAATTAGGGATCAGTGTAAGATGAAACAAGTGCTCTGTGGTCTCACTCACCCTGAGGTCATTGATCTATCGGGAACAGAGCCACCAGCCAAAGAGTGAATCAGAGAAGGTCCTGCAAGCAGCTGAAAAAAACATAAATTTATACAGCCACGCTCCTCATTCAGACCTATGCACAGTGTCAACCAATGCTTATTTTAGACATTTTTGTTTCAATAAGTTTGGCAATCTGGTCTTTCAGCAATCAGCTAATCAGAAGCAACAAATCAGAAGAAGGGTGTTTCTACTAAAGGTCATTCAGATTAGGGAGGAACAAAAGTAGCAATAACAAGAAAAATCTATTTTACAAAGCAAACATAAGAATTTTTAAAGTCTGTAATTTTGGAACTATTTACAAGTAGTGACGAGTAGTCTAACATGCCTCAAAAATTCCCTAAGGGCATCAGATACTAAGGCACTGTTCGACAGTGGTTATTTATAATAATGCTTCTTTGTCAACAGGCAAAGTATACTGTCTTTAATGTGCTTTGCATAAATTTATGGGGGGTTATGTAATGTCTTTAGAATAATGTCCATTGAAAAGTAATACTACTTTAATGTTTAGCACTTATAGAGTAAGATTTGTTTTAATTATCTTATGTGGAACATCTAATCTCCTGACATTACAAATTCAGTTTTGTGTGGTACCATGAAGTGAATTTGTGATTGTTCAATAAGAAAATAAGAGAGTAATGTATAATTCCAAAGAAGGAATATTGTCTTCTGGTTTGGAGAAAAGTGATCATTACATTTTTACGCTCATGTTTGATTTATTTAAAAAATTGACTATTAATGTAGAGAAGGATGAAAGCATTTTAGGGAAGAAACAAAAAATGAAATGTTTAAATTTAAATGTTAAATGTTTGAACTGAATGACTTCTGTAACAGCCATGGATCCTTAAATTGTGTGTCGCCTGTGCATTTGTTAATGGACAGTTCTTGTAATGTTTATACCTGTTGTCCATTGTCCAGGTGGTAAAGCCAAAATCTCCAGAACCCGAAGCAACGCTGACATTTCCATTTCTGGACAAAATGCCTGAAGCCAACCAACTACATTTGCCAAATCTCAATTCTCAAGGTAAAGAGGACATGTTTTATTTTAGGTCTACATGTTCTGGGCCCATCTGTAGTAAACTATTACTTAATTTAAAGGAAGATTATGTCCTTTATGTTGCTATTCCTTTAGCCAGGGTGTTTGCCAGAGTCTGTGATAGCTGAATTTATGACTTCAGAATGGAAAGCTGGAGCTGGATTCTCTATTTGAGCAGACCAGGAACCCTAGCTGCCAAGGCCATTTGGTCAGCCAGGCACTATAGGCACAATAGAGCCTATACAAGTGTTAGAGCTTTAAAATTTTTGTATTATCAAAATTAGCTGGGTGTGGTGGCGTGTGCCTTTAGTCCCGGCTACTTGGGAGGCTGAGGCAGGAGAATTGCTTGAACCTGGGAGGCAGAGGTTGCAGTGAGCTGAGATCATGCCACTGCACTCCAGCCTGGTGACAGAGGTGTCTCAAAAAAATAATTTATATTATCTCCAAAATATAAAAAGATAAAAAGTCATAAAATCAGAAATTAATATACTTAATAAAAAGTTTAATATTATGTATATTTCACTGTTAATTCTAGTCTTCATAAATGTCCATTTAATTTGACAGTAATTTTGAGAAAAAGCCTTATTTTTTTTTTAATCCACAATAATTCCTGGGTGCATGATGATTATTGAGAAATCATTCACCATCATAGATTAAACAGGTTATAAACAAACATTTTAATCTTTATGTGTGTGTATTACATAAATTACATTCTCATATATATATGAGAAATGTGTGTGTGTGTGTAATACACATACATAATACTAAAGATTTAAAAATGTTTAACACATACATACTGAGGATATATTTTAATATGTTTGATGTATTTTAATGTGTTTGATATAATGTGGGAAGGGGTTGCCTCTAGAAACGTGGGCATTTAGGGCCTATAAGAAGGTCTTAAAATGGCATTGACCACTGAAAATTCCCCAGGTACTGTGTAGACCATATATAGGGTTGTGAATTCACCCCATTACTCTTTAAGAACCCAATTTGAATCCCTTTATCCTAGTGGGAATCCCAGGTGCCCATGACCACCAGAAAGGGCCCTGAGGGATGTGAACAGTGGAGGATGGGTTCTGAGAATTCCACAACCCAGAGGGACTATTCTTCAAAACAACTAGACCGCAGAGTTTTACTGCTGTGAGATCTCTCTCTAGATGTGGAAATGGGCCAGATGCAGTGGCTCACGCCTGTAATCCCAATACTTTGGGAGGCCGAGGCAGGAGGAGCACTTGAGGCCAGGAGTTGAGACCAGCCTGGGCAACATAGCAAGACTTTGTCGCTACCAAAAAAAAAAAGATTTAAATATAAACATTTTTTAAAAAAAGAAACAGCCAGAGTTCAGGAGGCAAGAACTGTAGGGTTTCTTGTTTTTCTTTTTTAATAGACTTTCCCCAGTGTGTTTTGTAGATTTAGCTTATTTTTACTTTTCTTTTTAAGGGTGGGCAGCTATTTGAGCCGCTGGCAGAATCTGAGTTGGCTTCCATTAGTTATTATTGATGTTTGGCAGATAAGTTGGGTTTTATCTACATAACAGGAAACTCTTGGCAATAATTAACTGGTACATGTACTGATGGATACTAGGTTCTTAATGTGGAAAGAAGTTTAATACTGTTTTCAAAGCATTTGTCTTAAATTTGTCCATCCTATTGTACTGAAGGGAATTAAAAATAAAGTGTCACAACTGGGCCAGCAAATGGCCATATTTGGACCAATTTTAATTCTGCCCTATTTCTAGTACTTTGTAATTGTGTAGATAAGTGGTATAGAGAGGGAATAAATATTTTAAGCCATTTTGAAGCCATGTTTTGTTTTCTTATAAATTTACAAATTCCATTACTTATTGTGAGGCATTTTGATTTTGTAAAATGTGCTGCTGAATTGAGAAACTTTACTTCATTCTTTACCCAACTCGAATGATTAAAAAATAAAATTTAGTAGAGTACTGAAACATTTCAAAATGTATTCTTTAAGATAGAATTTGGAATACACCAGTTGTATACTTGTATTAGTTTGTTTTCATGCTGTGGATAAAGACATACCTGAGACTGGGTAATTTATAAAGGAAAGAGGCTTCATTGACTCACAGTTCTGCATGGCTGGAGAGGCCTCACAGTCATGGTGGAAGATGAAGGAAGAGCAACAGGACATCTTACATGGTGGCCAGCAAAGAGAGAGCTTGTGCAGGGAAACTCCCCTTTATAAAACCATCAGATCTCTTGAGACTTATTCACTATCACAAGAATAGCACAAGAAAGACCCACCCTCATGATTCAATTACCTCCCACCAGGTCCCTCCCATGACATGTGGGAATCATGGGAGCTACGATTCAAGATTTGTGAGGGGACATAGCCAAACCATATGAATACTTTTATCTGGTTCATGGAAACTATAATTATAGCTGCATGCTCTGGAGACAGAATGCCTGGGTTCAAATTTTTGTGTGTCTAGTTCTTAGCTGTGTGACCTTACCCATCAGATTTCCCCTAATCTCTAATCAGCACCTGTAAACTAGAAATAGTACCAGTAATAACCTCATAGGGATATTAGAAATACCAAATGGGAGAATCCATAAAAAGTGTTTAGCTCAATACCTGGCCCAGAATAAGCATTCATAATATAATCTAGTAATTGTGGAATAGCAGCAGGAGGAGTAAAAGAATAGAGCAAGACGCCAGGCAGAAATAAACTACTCTCGAATCCTTTCTTTAAAATAAGAGTGTTCATGTTGTGGAGATCGGGTTTTTCACTGTGGTTCTCAAACCCTGTGTGCCAGGGTCCCTGTAGGGCTTGGAGCCCACTCTCACAGTGTCTCATTCAGTAGGTCTAGGCTGGGGCCTGAAGATTTGCATTTCTTACAGGTTCCCAGGTGATGCTCATGCTGCACATCTCACCACACTCTGAAAACCACTGGCCTCAAGTATTTATTTAAATTGTGCACCAAAAATATCACTGATTGATATGAAAATAACAGTAATAATTGCTTGACATTTATAAAGTTTCCATCTTTCAAGAAGCTAGAGACCTCTAATAAATATAACCTTAAAATACATGATTTGTCTTCAATTGGGATGGGGAAATGGGGGAGGCACAGGTCTCTGCCCAACACCCATTTAAGGGACTGATCTGAAGTCAAGCATCAAGTCCAATGAAACTCTAGGGTTAGGATCAGGTATCCTGGAGCCACACATAATACTTTCTCCCCCAGAAAGTGGTCTCTCCTCCATTTCTATAAAGTCATCCATTCATAGACTGGTCATACAGGTCACTGAAGATCTGCTGATCGACCCTAATGATGTTCCACACGTTTTCCTTACACACACACCCAGGCATTCAGTCTTTAAATGCCCTGAAAACAGTCATAAAATACATTTGAAAGTTACAAATTTCCTTTTCTTAGCTGCCTCTCAGCAGCAGAAAGATATCTCAAACTGATGTTTCAGTAAAATATGTGCACATTAAAAACTGATTTTTTTCATTGAAAATGACGAGAACAGCAGAGTTTAAGGATGCAAATCCTTGCCATGAGTCACCACAGAAAGGCATATACACAGCCTTTATTTATACACACAAAAAACTTCTGCCACAGACTTCTATACATAAACTTTAGGAAGTGTAATGTATATGAGATAGTAATTAAACCACCCATCTTTGCTGCCTTTTATACTTTTCTAGTGTTCTCCAAAAAGCAATACAAATTGAACATTTTTGTTCTTGCATAGCATATCATTCTATCATTTTGAGATTTAACATTTTAACACTATCACCATTAAGTATGACCCTATGAAATTTCATCTAACACCAGAGAAGACAAACAATAGCATAAACTGTCCTGGTTCTGTTGATTTTGTACATGTCGTCAGGTTTTATATGTGTGTTATTAAGACATTTTGTACTGTAGATTTACTGACTCTCAATTCTGGTATTGACTAGTGCCAAACCCCCTATAGTCCTTGGGAGCATGGTTCTATTCAGTTCTCACCCCAGTTTTCATGGTTTTCTGTTTGTTCTGTTCTGCCATCTGATCTAGAGTCGCCTGGCACTGCCAGTGTTCCGCTTAGAGTTCAGAACTCTTGGCGACGATCCCAGTTTTTCTCCCAGTCAGGTAAACTGCATACTGGGTAGCTGTATTTCTTTTGTGTGAAAATCCATGTTGGGGCGATTAATGATGTCTGGCACTTGTCTTCATTTCTGATTTCTGGGGAAAAAATTATTTCTTATGCACAGTTAGCAAAGAGCTAGTTCTTTGATATTACTACCAGTTATGCTAAAATTGGGGGTAGGGGGAGAGGAATCACACAACTTTATGTTGATTTCAAGAATTCAAAGAAATAATAATATTCATCATTTTCTTGATAGTTCCCTGCCTTTAAAAAAAAAAAAAGATTAAAAGCATTTACCGGAAACTGATCATGGTTCTCTTGTTAACTGTGTCACTGTGTTTGCTTCCTGGGTGACATCTGGCCTCTCTTTGTATGGTACTTCTCCATGCCAGACAGTGAGGGAACTGCTCAGTCAAGCCACAATGCAAGGTGCACTAAGAATCAGTACTAATAGGAACAGTTTTTGCTTCCTGTAGTCTAGTACCTGGTGTTAATTGATGCGATCAATCATTTGATAGTGGTTTAAACTTCTTTTGGTGATGGGTGCAACCTGCTACAGGGGTTGTCTGCTTTATTATGATTTTCTAATGTTCTTGACTTACCAAACACACACACACACACACTGACACACACATAAAATTGGTTTAAAGCTGATGTAGGAACTATACTCCACTGATAGGTCAAAAATAAAGACAATTAGAAAATACTCCCATTCATATCTTTTTTTTCTTTCTTTTTTTTTTTGTGCAGTGGATTCTCCAAGCAGTGAGAAGTCACCTGTTACGACACCTGTAAGTCACTCATTTTAAGGAATAAGATTATGAGTTAGTGTGATTTTAATTTATAACATTTGATTGGCTTAAAGAGTATTCAGGCCGGGTGCGGGCGGTGGCTCACGCCTGTAATCCCAACACTTTGGGAGGGTGAGGCGGGCGGATCACGAGGTCAGGTGTTCAAGATCAGGCTGACCAACATGGTGAAACACTGTCTCTTACTAAAAATACAAAAATTAGGCAGGTGTGGTGGCACCGAGATCGCGCCACTGCACTCCAGTCTGGGCGACAGAGTGAGACTTCGTTTCAAAAAAAAAAAAAGTATTCAACCAAAATTGAGACCCAAACAATTGATTTGTAAAAGAATAATTAAAAGTCATATATAACGCCATTGGGTAAATTATAAATACATGGATTATCATTATATGGAATTGTTACTGTGCCTGGAAATAAGTGATAAGTCAAGAAAGCAAAATCTAAGAGGCAATTAAAATGAATGTGACAGACTGGGCATGGTGGCTCACACCTGTAATCCCAGCACTTTGGGAGACCGAGGTAGGTGGATCACTTGAGGTCAGGAGTTCGAGAACAACCTAGCCAACATGGTGAAACCCCATCTCTACTGAAAACACAAAAATTAGCTGGGTGTGCTGGCGGGCACCTGTAATCCCAGCTACTCAGGAGGCTGAGGCAGGAGAATTGCTTCAACCCAGGAGGAACAGGTTGCAGTGAGCCAAGATCACACTACTGCACTGCAGCCTGGGTGACAGAGCGAGACTCCATCTCAAAGAAAAGAAAAGAAGAGAAGAGAAAAGAAATAGAATTGGAATAGAATTAGAATAGAATTAGAATAGAATAGAATAGAAAATTAGTATTAAAACTGACAATTTCTATAGATAAATTTTTTTAAATGTACCTCATTTTTTAATATGAGGATAATACTTGAACATAGTATATTGTTGGCAGATAGGACCTGGCCTGAACTCTCCAAGAGACCCAAGCTCTCATTTTTGCACCAATATTAACTGTAATGTTGCTTTCTATTTTGTATTTTAATGAAAAAAGAAAGCATTTGTTAATTAAAATAAGACACAAGGTGCTGTGGACATTCCTTGCTGCTGCATGGCGTCTGAACTGGTATTTCTAATCTCAAGCCTTGTTCGCCCTCTGGAATTCCCATTAGATTTGGAGACTTTCTCTGTGGCACAACCAACTGTGGCATTGCCCATGAGCAACCCCGGCTCAGCCACACAATCACTACTGTGCCTTTGATTCTGGATCTAGCTGTGTAGCCCTGAAGGTGTTATATAACTTCTCTGACCCTCATCTTCCTTGACCGTACAATAAGATGACAGTACTTTTCTTTTGAAGTTGTCATGGGCCTTAATTGAAATAATTATTCAGAAGCCCCTAGCACAGTGGCTGATATGTAAATAAATCCTCCCCTTCTCCCAATAGCTAATCCAAGAGGCCCACCATAGTCAATATCAATTCTTATCTGTAGGTAAATTGTCTCACTTAGGGAGTTCTGAGTGCCTCTGCAGAACAGAGAAGGGATCCATCACTTGTTGCATAACCCTTGATGTCCCCAGCCACAGTACAAAACTAGGGACTATCTGCAGAGGCTCAGTCCCAAGCCAATACTGGGAATCCTGAGTTTCCTGGGAAGCTGAGTTCATTGATGATGGATGGGAACCCCAGAACGATCCCAAAGCTGGCATCCATGGCACAGATCTGAAGATTTCCATTTTAAATTGCATTTGGAACAAAGATGTCAGTTGTTCATGCCCCCTGGGTAGGGGTGGAGAGGAAGGGCATTCCAAAGAAACACATTCTCATTTCTTGTTTATGGAAAATAGAATAAGAAAGACACAAATCACTGGCCTACTTAAGTAAATGCTCTGAAAATTTCATGTGCTTTTGATAGTAAATGGCTCATCATAGAATAGAAAATAAAAGAAACTTGAAATAAGTAAAGCTTCAAGAGGAGATAAGCATTAGATTATGCTGGCCTCTTTAGACTCTGGCTATTTTTGATCAGACTTGGAGTACCGGAGGCCCTCAGGACTATGAAAGAAAGGGACTCTGATGGTAGGAGATGCATTACCCAGCATGAAGGGATTCCATTCATTTATTCAACAAACATTTGTTGAGGGCCTAAAAATCTAAGGTCTTGGGGTAGATAGGAGGATGAGGGGCCCTTCCTGCCTCCTGAAGAATCCCTAGGCCAGAGGAAGATACGGACTTGTAAACAGGTAAATTGTAGGACACAGTGGGTTAAATGCTGTCCATTCTGACTTCCTCTAGCACCTTTTACATCTCTTATGATAGTTGTCACACTGTCTTCTGATCATATGCGTGTATTGGTCACTCTTCCACCCCACACGCACTCAGGTGTAAGCTCCATGAGGGTGGGCCACTTGGCCAGCTGGTACCCCCGCCCTGGCCCACAGTCAGTGCCCAGCAAATAATCTGCAAAAGAAGGAGCAAGATCATTGTTTCATTCTCTCGTGTTTATCATGCTGGTTTCTTCCCCTTTATCCTCCTCTTAAAATACCCACGGCTTTCCTCTGTTGCCTTTTAACACATATTCTGTATTTTCTTGCTCAATCCCCCCACCCCACACTTCCTCCTCCTGTGTGCCCACTCCTTACTTGACTTATTCCTGAGAGCACCGCCTAGTGAAATTTAGAAATTAAATAATTCCTAATTGTTTCTCTTATTTTCCTACTATTGGACTTTCCTCAGTGGTTTTTCTATGGCTTTATTCACATAAACATCCCCTTTTCCCTCAAAAGACAAAGAGGGGCCACACCCCTGGAAGAGCTTCTGAATGTTTAAACCACCTCGAAGTTCTAGAACAATGACAGGTGGAGCCAACTTCCAACACCATTAAATTCCAATAGAATTTCCCATCTGGTATAACCACATTGGGATAACATTTATGGTCATCCAAGGGAGTTTGGGAAATTTTAGATTACAGATGCTCTTCAACTTAAGAATGGGGTTACAGCCCAATGAAGACATTGTAAGTTGAAAATACTTTAAGTCAAAACTGCATTTGGTATACCCAACCTACTGAACATTATAGCTCAGCCTAGCCTACCTTAAACGTGCTCAAAACATTATGTTAGCCTGCAGTTGGGCAAAATCATCTCACACAAAGCCTATTTTATGATAAAGTGTTGAATATCTCATGAAATTTATTGAATACCATCCTAAAAGTGAAAAATAGAATGGCTGTTTGGGTATTTGAAGTACAGTTTCTACCAACTGCGTATTGCTCTTGTACCATTATAAGCTTGAAAAAATGTTAAGTTAAACCATCCTAAGTTGGGGACCATCTGTATACACAATTAAATGATTTTCCCCCTGCATAACTTCCAAGAGCCTGTAATATGCTAATGTGCAGTGTGAAACTCAGGAGTGGCAGGCAGGAAGCGATAAGCTAGTATCCCTAGATTATTGGCCCACTTGGGTTTGACTATTCTGTGGGCATCATGGCCATCCCAGTCAGTTGCAGGAAGCACAGCAGCAAGAGTACAAAATGAGGCCCATGTTTCATTTGTCCAAATATATTAAAGTTCTAAATATTTATGAAGTTATAAATCAAGCATCGCCCATAGCCTGGCCTGCATTCTCTGCCTGAAGATACTTCCCTGGGCCAGCCCACCCGCCATGCACCTGAATGGTAATGCGGATCTGTTGGGGGCCAGACAGAGTGGGAGGTGGGCTGGCCCAGGTACCCTGGGCACTCACTGGATCTATCAAAGCCTTGGATATGACTGACCCTGTTCATCTTCCAAGGCTACCAGGGTACATAGATTCTGCCTGCACCCCTCCCCACCCCAACCCTGTTTCCCATCCCTCAACAACTTCCCCACTCTTGCCTTGCTTTTTCAACTCAAGATTCCCAGGCAGTTGCCTCCCTGTCCTACCCCATCAGAACAAAGGGAAGGGAGGAGCACAGTTATTGTGCCCTGGTCTGGCTAGGCACCTACTCTGGGCGACTGGGGCAGCCGACTTTAAACACAGCAGCCCCTCTTTTCCTGGTTTCCTGGGGGCAGGCTGTGATTTCTCTTCCCCCCACCCCCCACCTGCACCCTCCCAGTCTCATATTCTGTGGCCTGGGCACCTGCTTCAGTTCATGGATTTTTCTCTGTTATTCCTCATTATTTACTTGGTTCCCAAACTTGCAAAAACCTTTTATTAATACAAAAAGGAAGGAAGTCTTTGAGCTTGAGTGTTTGTGTCATGCGGGCCCCAGGGCAAGTGATCTGCTTGCCTGGATCTTAGGTGGTACTGGTGAGCATTGGTGAGTTAAATAACCCACTGTAGGGAAAGGTGGTATGGAAAAGCAACAGCAGTATAAAAGATTAGTTTTATAGCGTGGCAAACACCACTTCTTACAAAATGCATTTCTGCTAAAATAACCAGTCTCGTTTGCTTGGACCCAGGATCAATATGCAGAATGAGCACCTTAGGCTCAAAGCATGAATGCATTTAAGAGAAAACACTTCTAAGAGAAATGAAGCAAAGTCTTCCAATGCCAGTGGCTAATTACTTTGTGTTTTCATTAGCTCCAAAAAGATTCACAGAATCATACCAGTGTCTTGGAAGTAAACCAAAGAGGGACTAAGATTAAAAAATGGTTTCTGCCACCAAAGAGGATATTTAGATATATGAAGCCTTCTGCTTCTGCGTGTCAATCTGGGTGCCAGGCCAGAGGCCAATTGTCTTCTCTTGACCTGGCCTGTCCCTTGAGGACATGGCTCAATTCTGATCATGGTTTTATTTTTCTAAGCAGTTTAAGTTCTGGGCATGGGACCCAGAAGAGGAGCGCAGGCGACAGGAAAAATGGCAACAGGAACAGGAACGTTTGCTCCAGGTAGGATGGGGTTTGCTGCTTTTTTTGTTTTTCCTTTTTTGTCCTCTTTCCATTGCATTAAATAGGCTTTTAGCACAGGAAATGAATGGAATCAAGTTATTCTCAGAAGTTAGTGAGTCTCAAGTCAGTTCATTTTGTGTCCTTGTAACAGGGTACCCTGTGTCTCATTCTTCCTGCCAAAGACTGCAATAATAAACATGATGAAAAACCATTCATATTAACACTGAACCAGAAAACCTTCCAAGTATGGTTAAGGGCCAGTCTACCCATTCATCACCTCCTTAGTTGCCAATCAATTTCCGGTCAAGTAGCAGTGGGAATGAATTATCTAAAAGCTCTCTGCTAGCATACAAATGAAATAAAATTTAGCCTCAGTCTAGTTTCTTAAATAGAAACTTTTGCTCTACCTTTGAGGGCTGGGTGTGGTGGCTCACGACTGTAATCCCAGCACTTTGGGAGGCCGATGTGAGTGCATCACCTGAGGTCAGGAGTTGGAGACCAGCCTGGCCAACATGACGAAACCCCGTCTCTACCAAAAATACAAAAATTAGCTGGGCGTGGTGGTGCACAGCTGTAATTCCTGCTACTCGGGAGGCTGAGACAGGAGAAAAACTTGAACCCAGAAGGCAGAAGTTGCAGTGAGCTGAGATTGTGCCACTGCACTCTAGCCTAGACAAGAGAGTGAGAATGTTTCAAAAAAAAAAAAGCCGATGTGAGTGGATCACCTGAGGTCAGGAGTTGGAGACCAGCCCGACCAACATGGAGAAACCCCATCTCTACTAAAAATACAAGATTAGCCGGGCGTGGTGGCACATGCCTGTAATCCCAGCTAGGGAGGCTGAGACAGGAGAATTGTTTGAATCCGTGAGGCAGAGGTTGCAGTGAGCCGAGATCATGCCATTGCACTCCAGCCTGGATGACAAGTACAAAACTCGGTCTCAAAAACAAAAAAAAAAAAGAAAAGAAAAAGAAATGTTTGCTCTACCTTTGAGTAAAAGCTGCTGATTATCAATTCTAGAAAAATTCTAGTAGTAAGTTCATCATACTCCCACTTCGAGCCAGTTTCATGGATTAACAGGGCTTCGAAAGGTAACCTAGCAACCTAAAGAACTAACCCATGTTGGGTACCCGGGATGTGCCAGGAACTGAGGTTAGTGCTTGACATTTTTACTTCATTTATCCTCAAACAGCACTTCAAAGTATGTCTTATTAGCCCTTGTTTGCAATTGAAGAAAGTTCACTGAAATTAAGTTAATTGCCCAAGGTTACACAACTAACAGTTGTCAAGACCAGATTCAAATCCGAGTCTGGATGACTTTAAAAGTCATGCTCCTTCCACTACATTCCCACTGGTACTGATTTTACAAAAATAATTAAATAAATAAATAAATAAAGGAAAATAATGTTAAATCTCATTAATTTTGATGACTTTCTGCTGCTTGTAGAAAGCAATGCTTTTTTTGGCATTTGTTCATTTTTTAAATTATACTTTAAGTTCTGGGATACATTTGCAGAACGGGCAGGTTTGTTACATAGGTATACACATGTCATGGTGGTTTGCTGCACCCACCAACCCGTCATCTACATTAGGTATTTCTCCTAATGCTATCCCTCCCCTAGCCCCACAACCCCTGACAGGCCCCAGTGTGTGGTGTTCCCCTCCCTGTGTCCATGTGTTCTCATTGTTCATCTCCCACTTATGAGTGAGAACATACAGTGTGTAGAAAGCAATGCTTAATGCAAGTTTATTTTACTTACTTTTTCTTTTCTTTCTTTTTTTTTTTTTCCTAATCCTTTTGGCTTATTTCCCAGTGATGAGGTGGTAGACGGTGATTTAGATAGCAGTAGTAGATGGTAGTGTGGTTTTGGCTGTGCCTGTTAAGTTTGGCATTTTGTAACTTGCAGAAGGTTAAGCTTTCAATACCAAACTGTTAGTAGGAACCCGATTCATCAAAGTCTCGGGGCTACTGGGATTTGAGGTCCATTGTGAGACCTCAGTGCACCCCTGACCATCTGCTCGTCTCTGGGAGAGTTAGGTGCTCATTCCCCAGCTAAATGGTGAACAGCCAAGAGTCAAATGTCCACATGGTGAAGTCAGGCAAATGTGCTCCCCACTGTGGTGCTCTATTACATGCCAAGGGGTGACCCTGGTAGCAGAGGCAGGCACCAGGCCTTTGTATTGCTCCTGTGTTCCTAACTTGTTGCCTGGTATATGGCATCGTGGGTTGTGGGCCAAGGTGTTTGTAGGGGAGGGCGTGAGAAAGAGAGAGATTGTGTGTGTGTGTGTGTGTGTGTGTGTGTGTGTGTGAGTGAAATACTACATCTTTCACTCTCTGCATCTCTGCATCATCAGTTCATCCTCTTGGTGAGGGGAACACGTGATGTAAGCTCCTAGAACCAAGAAGCCTAAGAAGCTTTACTTGTTTTCAGCTTTTATGTAGTTTTAAGGTCTCTTTCCTGTATTCTAAAAAGCCCCTGAAGTCCCTCTCTAAAACTTTACAATATTTGGTTTTCATAACAAATTTTTACCAGGAAATAAAGAGCATGCCATGGGTTGATCAACAATGATTTTGTTAGAGTTAATAAGAACACCAGGCTCCAGAGAATGCCAAGAAAGTCCTTCTGCTCCTAAGATACCGACAAAACAGGTGATACCTGGAGGAAATCTCGGTGGCTTCCCCATGAAGACAGAAGCAGACTTTTTTCAGCCTCGAAAAGAGGATTGACAGTAGTCAGCCTAAAATATTTGAGGGTGTGCACCACACATCAATAGTTCCTTTGTCTCTGTCATGTCAGGATGCCATTCCCAAGGCATCAGGAGTGTCACTTCTCATTTTATGCATTAATTTTAATCCCCATTTATTCATTCCTTCTAATCAGCCATCAGGGACTCCAGTCACATTTTGAACACCATTTTTATTCATAGTATGTTCTTTTTTCCCCCCAGAAATGGTGACTTCTGCTGCATTATTTCTGAAAGCAAAAATGGCAGTTCTGAAGAAGTACTCTAATGGACTGTTTAAAAACTGCTCTTAATTCAGAAGTTACTTAAAGCTAAGAAGACTCTATTTTGGTAGAATAGTCACAAGCAAAGAGTAATTCAGCTACTCAGCTAATTATCATCTTGTCCACGGTGGACCTTTCTGTATTGTGGGTCTAATAAACCTTCAAGGTTTTTCATCTTTTATTACACTCTCCTCACAGCAATGCATTTCTATTAGTGGAATGGCAAAACTCATCTCTAAAGGGTCCAGTAAAACCAAACTATTGGTTTAGCACACCTGGAACAAAACCTGAGTGAAGGAAGATTTTAGAGGCTTTCCACCTTTCCGTCTTTTCTCTTTCTATAAGCAAAACATGAGCAGCAGAAAATACTGCTGTCCGTTGGATTATGTTCCCAAAATGTTTGAGTGCCACAAAACCATATTCCCTTTTTATTGCATGAATCAATTAGATTCAGAATCCTTACAAGAAGATAATCTTGCAACATATTGTACATGGTGGTTTAGGGGGGAAAATTCCTGATGACATATGCAATGGTCAGTTGAGAACAATCTATGGAAATTCCATAACAGGAGAGATACCAGAAGGAGCAGGACAAGCTGAAAGAAGAGTGGGAAAAGGCCCAAAAGGAGGTGGAAGAAGAAGAACGCAGATACTATGAGGAGGTAGGAAATTCCCAAGAAGGAATTTGACCTTGTTGTCCCAATTCCTCAAAGTCTAGCAACACTCTCTGTGTCTGTGGCATGCGGATGCATGTGGCTGTGTCTGACTCTTTACTGACAGCAGAATCCCATCAACCTCTTTAAAACAGTCATGTCATTTAGGTTCTAAAAGACCACAATTCCTCGCAAATACAGTTCGTGGTAAGGGTGTGTTGAGTCACAGTCAAGGGAGATGATACAATTACATCTGTTCTCTCATCAGTCAGATTCTTGATTGATCTTAGAGAGGTGACATGAAATAATCAGTTCCATTCATTTGTGTGTTTGTTGGTTGTTTGGTAATAGTGAATTAATTTTATGAGGATAATTTTGATCTTGAGGCTGAATCAATGCATTTACTGTATAGCACTAAAGAGATTTGGAGGAGAAGAGAATTTTGTTTAGGTTCATTTTGTTTTTTAAATGAATAAGCCACAACACATTAGATAAGTTAAAGGGGGCTGCATTTTATGTATATTATCTAAAGTTTGTTTATGATTAATATTGTGAATTTTATATTCAACAATACTTTTTGTGCATAATCAGATCCCTAATAGCATTTCTAATTAGGCTTCTTGTATCACTCTAACTAACTAATTTGCAGAGTCTTTGTTTTTCAAAATTAAATGTTAATTTCTAAATTATTACCCATGGAGAGTGTTATATGATTTGCATGCTTTTGGAAAATAAGACTTTTTAAAATGCCCTGCTTGTTCGAACATATTCTGATTTTTTTCTGAAGTGCCTTAATGACATTTTTCTCTTGACAAATATGATTTTTATTTTCCCCCCTTTCATCGATTTCTGTCCTTCCCCTTAGGAGCGTAAGATAATTGAAGACACTGTGGTTCCATTTACTGTTTCTTCAAGTTCCGCTGACCAGCTGTCTACCTCTTCCTCCATGACTGAAGGCAGTGGGACAATGGTGAGACCACAGATTAAAAGCAATTTGTGAAATAAATAAACCTAAATAGAAGTACAAAACTCCAAGACCAAGGTTACCCAACAGCCTCACTAGTTTAATCCAAGACTAGCTATTCCCCTAGAATCACATCAGCTACTATGTGGCCATTGTACCCCATTGTTCTATCATTGCTGCAGCCAAATTCTAGAGTCATTTCCTGGGGAGTGGTAAAGTCATTACCCCAGCAAGATCTATCCCAGTAGTCTGGAAGCCAAAGTCTCTCCACACCTGGCTGGCAAGATCTCAATTAGTGAAGTCATATTCTGGAATATCCTTCTCACAGCCCAGTTGCCAGATCATTCATTCATTCAATATATATTTATTCCCCTCTGCCATACTATACATTCCTTTCCATTGTTTGGCAGCAGCAAAGATGTCAATAATATGTTCTCCACCGGCATCCATGAAAATTGCTTCTAACCCCCTACATTCCACAAGACCTGTAGTCCCAGCTGCCTGGGAGGCTGAGGCAGAAGGATCCCTTAAGCCAAGGAGGTAAAGGCTGCAGTGAACATGATCTTGCCATTGCACCACTGTACTCCAGCCCGGGTGAGAGAACAAGACCCTATCTCTAAAGGAAATAATAATAATAAAAAAAACTATCTAATGCATGCTGGGCTTAACACTTAGGTGATGGGTGCAGCAAACCACCATGGCACATGTTTATCTGTGTAACGAACCTACATATCCTGCATATGTACCCCAAAACTTAAAAACAAAACAACAAATTAAAAAACCTAAATAAATAAATAAAATGAACTTATGTAGGACAGCACTAAAAACAAACAAAAATTCACAAGAAATTTACAGGTTGTCTTTGAAGGCCAGAGAGAGCCTATAAAGTCTGGTCTGCCTCCACATTCCCCAAACAAGATCATAGAAGATGGAAGTATAGGGCAGAAGTTGTATCAAGACCTGGGTAGTCCATAATCCACATAAAGGAAAATAACCTGTGGATACCAGAAAACCATTTGTCCTGAAATGAGTGGTCCTATGACTGTTTTAGTTTGAAAGAGGGATTTTCTAATCAATTCCCTTTTGTGATAACATTCTAAAGAGATTCATATTATACATTTATTCCAAATAGTTGGAAATCAGTTGCTATTCAGTTAATTTGGACAACTGTTCTTTAAATTATAGGTAACATGATTGAAAAATACTTCAAATATCCCTGGCCAGAGATAAGGGTTATACAGTGTGTTTAAAATTTATACTTAAGATTTTCATTGTTTTTCTCCTTAGAATAAGATAGACCTGGGAAACTGTCAAGATGAAAAACAAGACAGAAGATGGAAGAAATCATTCCAGGGAGATGACAGTGACTTATTGCTGAAGACTAGGGAAAGTGATCGACTGGAGGAGAAGGGCAGGTATGAGCCCATCCCAAGCCATCCATGAAAATGTACAAAGCTGGGCTCTGCTCGTGCACACCCAGGAAGGGTACTCATTGCTGATGCAAATTATAGTCAGCTTCGAAATGAATGTTTCAGTAATACATTACATATTATTTGGATGTATTTTGTAATAGGTCTAAAATCAGTGCCCTTATGCTTTTGAATATAAATAGCCTTATTTTTTTTTCTTTTTTTCTTGAGACAGAGTCTCACTCTGTCTCAGGCTGGAGTGCTGTGGTGCAATCTTGGCTCACTGTAACTGCCACCTCCCAGGTTCAAGCGAGTCTCCTGCTTCAGCCTCCCAAGTAGCTGGGACTACAGGTGCGTGCCACCACGCCCAGCTAATTTTTGTATTTTTGGTAGAGATGGGGTTTTGTCATGTTGGTCAAGCTGGTCTTGAACTCCTGACCTCAGGTGATCCACCTGCCTCCACCTCCCAAAGTACTGGGATTACAGGTGTGAGCCACCATGGCTGGCCTAAATAGCCTTATTTTTAAATAGGCAAACTCTTTTTTAAACAAAGGGGGACAGTATCAGTCTTCAAAAGCTGATTCAAAGCCCCAGACCTAAATATTACTCACTTGAAATGATGAATGTGTCTGGAGCAATAGAAATTGAAATGAGAACCTGGAGTCCCACCACTGTGGTTTCACTGTGGACCTGAAGTTGGCCATTATTATCCCCTGAGCTATAAGAAATCATGTTTGCTCTGGTGATAATATAAAGCATAACCAACTAATCAATTGGTTATGGGTAGTCACCCCACCCATGCTCTACTGTGTTCCATGGGAGATCAGAAAAGGACAGCTAGAGACCGCTGGAGCACTCAAAACTAGCTCATACTGGAGCAGACTCTGGTTGTGGCTGAGGGTTGTAATGGGTTTATTCATGCCACCCCACCCCATCCCTTACCTAGAAGGGACCCACAGAAAGCCCAAGAAGCTGGCAGTGCTCTGCCACCAACATGTTCTTCATGAGAAAGATGTTTTCCTCTGGGGCTCTGAGTTACCAGCTAGGTCTTGGCAAGAGTGCATGCATGTGCACACACACAGCATCCCAGAGGGATCTGAGGCATGAAAGGTTATGTGTCATTTTCAAAGACTGGACAACTTGAAAGGTTGGCTGGGAGCAGAGCTTTCCTGGTGGGATTTTGCTCTGAGAATTCTCCTATGCTCATCAGCTAGAAGACTGGTTAAATTGTAAGCTACAGGTGCTCAGGGCTATGTCCAGAAACTGTAGAGCCCTTGGATGACTTTCCAGTTTAAACTCTTTGAAGGGACTTTTCAGTTTTATGCAATGAAAACCACTAGTCAGGAAGATCTGAATGATGCTGATAAGCTATTTACAAAATGTACAAAAAAATGTAACTTTACAGAAAACCTTTGACCTCCATTTTTGCAATTTTTTGCATTTTTGCAATTTCTCCAGACAGGCATTTTACATAAATTTTAGCTAGTTCTCCAGGCTGTCCCTGTTTTCACCAGAAAAACTTTCCTTTTATTTCCTCCATTTGTTCATTCTTTGCACACAGAAGCCACTGAAAGGCCAGTGAGTTACCATGGTCTTCAAAGGTTCCATGTGGCTAAATTATTTTTACAGTAAGTCCTTTCTTGTGAACATCAGGTTAGCTCTGGCATTCCTTGAAATTATTAGAATGAAGACCTTTGTGGACAGAGAAGGCATCAGAAATGATAGTTTGTTGAGCTTGTTAAACGGGTGGATAATAGAAATTTGTAGTACTTTATCATTTTAAATCTATTTTAAAATAGAATAAATAAACAGTCTCATCTCTTTTTTTATATTGTAATTGGTACTTCCATCCTTTAAGTTATAGGACCAAGAAGTTCGATTTAGTTACTTTTCTCTCTGTTCTGAAGTATACCTCTTTATTTTAACAGCCTAACTGAAGGGGCCTTGGCTCATTCTGGGAACCCTGTATCAAAAGGAGTCCATGAAGACCATCAGCTGGATACCGAGGCTGGGGCCCCACACTGTGGAACAAACCCACAGCTTGCTCAGGGTAAGAATGGAGAAGACCAGTTTCATTCAATGTTTAAATTGTTGTAAGACCCCCACATTGTCCAGAAAGCTATGATCTCTGCTGGCTGAAGGCTTCTCTCTAAAAGCCCTGGACTTCTAGCTTATGCCCAACATATAGTGAATAAACTCCTACCATCGTGTGCTCAGACTCTATAGGAACTTGCTGGGGACTCAGTAAGACCTGAGAGCGTGTTCTCACTTAAAAAAAAAATGTAACTTTACAGAAAACCCTTGACCTTCATAAGTAGTGCATTCTGAGACTTCCTCAAATTCCCAATTCCACCATTGGACATAATCTCCCCATAAAATGCTTATGGAGGAGTGGAATCCCCAAAGCCGGGTGAGATGTGGGTGCTGGAATGTTGGGAAGGTCCCATCGGCTCCCATTGCCATTTCACCCTCATTCCCACCTGTGCCTCCCATGCTTCTGGCTCACCACAACAAAATTCAAATGTATTCCTTGCCAAAATGATCAAATTCTGCATGCCGAGGGTCTTCAGGATCATTCCTAGATAACTGAAACTTCAAATGTTGAATGATATAAAGAGGAGGAATGAGCTAAGAGGATGAAAGAGTGACCCTGGTAAATGTGTTTATTGCCAAAGCAAATCTGGCTGACCAAATAAACATTTTTTAATGGTGGAATTAATGAATTTTGCCTTAAATTTTTTAGCCTGTTATCTATACAGATATTTACCTGGGTTGATTATAATACATAAGCATAGATTTGTGCGTGTTCCCAAACAGAGATATCCTGCAAGCTGAATACCATTCAGGTGCCCTATGTATTTAAACCACATCACAGTTGGTGTGATCCATGAGTCAGAGAAAGCAATGGGTGTTCACTGTGTTTTAGAAATGATGTTCCAGGTTATAATTGTATCTACCCAGATTTGCTTTCTTTCATGCATAAGAAGTCAGTATTTTAAAGCACTGTTTTATGACATCAGAAATCAGCGAGGGGAACGGGCATGGTTCCTGACCTCCTTTGTTTCCAAAACTAAATCACGATGCAGTGATTTAAGTGGCCTCTCTAACCACCGTGTACCCAAGACCTGCATGAAATCGCTATAAAACCTCAACAGGCATTATTAGCACTTTAAAGAAAGGTGACTTCTAGGTAGTAAGGTGATTTTACTGTGCCCTACATTTATGTTCTTTAATTAGCCTCAGATCCATCCCAGAATCAGCAGATATCAAATCCAATGCACAGTTCAGAAGATGTGAAGCCAAAAACCCTCCCACTGGATAAAAGCATTAACCATCAGATGGAGTCTCCCAGTGAAAGGCGGAAGTGAGTAACCAGACACGATGGTTGTGGGATTCCCTTTCTGAAAAATTCATTTAGTTAGAAGGGGGAAGAATGAAAAATGTGAGATGGCAAGATGACAGCAGCATTTTTGTACTTTCTCTCCATTAAATCTCATTGACAAGGTAGTCAATATAAATGGAAGTTTGGGACAGTCTTTCTGGCAAGCAAATATGCACTCTGAATTTATCGAGTTGTAATAGGCAAAGTTATGTCTTTAGCCCACAAATTTAAACATTGGAAAGCAGGTGCAGGCCTGTTGTGTTTGTAATTCATCTGAGTTAAATTGCCTCAGAGCCTGTGGACAAAATTTCGTTCAAGGAAAAAAATGTTATTCTGTCATTATTATGCTCTCCTGTAAGGTAATTACCTGAGCTGTATTAGTTTTGTAAGAAAGTATTTTTGACAATAATAGTCTCTATCATGTTTGAACCATTTCAATATAATAGGCACTCTGTTGAAGAGTTTACATATATTTCTCTCCTTTTCATCCATTAACTCACTGAACTCTTCTAATAACTTAATGAGATTGTTCCTGCCATTTTATAGATGACGAAATTGAGGCTCAGGGACGTTAAATAACTTATCCAAATTATTTAACTGATTAAGTAGTAGAGGAATTCAAAATGAACCCTCAGTTTCACAGTAAGATCATATTTGAGCCAGAGATACCTTATAATCCAATGTTTAAAATGTTAACATTCATAGTACTGTAACCAATCATTCTACCTTGGGCCAGACCACCTCAATTCAGATTTTGACTCAGCCACTTGCCTACATTGGACCTTGAGCAAATTACTTAACCTTTCTCTGCCTTATTTATAAAATGGGAATGACAATAGTCCCTACCTCATAGGGTTTTGTGCCTGGCTAATAGTAAGTGTAGGTGATGATGATGATGATGATGATGATGATGATGATGATGATGATGATGATAACTTGTTTTGTAAGAGAAAAATACTTATTTATTGCCTTATTTTTCTTGTTACATTTTCCTTTTTCCCAATGCAATATTTGAACCATTTCCTCTGTTTCTCTTATGTCTATCCAGTTTCATTTCTATTTGTCTATATGACACTCAGAATCAATAGAAGCTAAAATTGCCTAGAAGTAATCACTATTGTTGTTGATTATTGCAGTGATGTTTAATCTTTTTTAAAGCATTGGTACTTATACTTCAGAGTGTTACATGAAAATGTGATATTTGGAGAAGACAAGCATTCCCTGGCGAGGGAGGTTTGGGTGGGAAGCGGGATCAGGGAGTTATGCTGAAAGAGGAAGACACATGGACTCACATGCCGTTCACTTCTGTGTTGGTATTTTTCTTTCCCTTGTTCTTTTCTGTGTTCTACCCCTTTTCTTTACAAATGATATTAACTTTTAAAAGCAAGAGCCCAGAGCTGATGGCTTAATCACAGGCAGGGCTCACGTACAACCCTTCTAGTATCTTCTAGCTGGTGGCTATTCTGACTTGTTGATGCCCACGACATATAAGTTGTTACATGTTTTGAACATGACCCTTCATCCCACTTATCCATAATGAATCTGTTGATAAGAGAAGTCACTGAAAATAGCTCCTTTAAGTTCTGCCCTTTATCTCTGGGCTCTCCTTGAAGATCTGCCCTGGATCCCTCCTCATCTTTCCCCTTCCACAGAGTCCATTGTTTTTATATCTAATTAGCATGCCAAAGCAGTTTGGCTAGCAACTTAAAAAACAACCTGGCAATTTTAGCGAATGAAGAAATTAACTAAAAAATAAAGATTATAAAAATATTCTGTCTTTTCTGTTCAGCAATGCCAGCATGCCAACCTGGTTTTGATTTTATGTAGCTAATACACGTACAATTCTTGCTAGACATTATTACTATTTTTGTTCATTAAAAAAAAAAATACTGCCAGGAAATGCTGTGGTCTTTGATTTGGTTGTCAAGAAAGTTTTGTTTTGTTTTATTTTATTTTCCTAATCTAAAATGTCTTTTTTTAATGGAGTTTGGCTTCTCTTTGCTTGTCATAATTTTTGACTCCTTTACCACATTACAGGAAAAGTCCCCGAGAGCACTTCCAGGCTGGGCCTTTCTCTCCCTGTTCTCCCACCCCTCCTGGTCAGTCACCAAACAGGTACAAGAGGTCAGCAGGCCTTTCTGAGGCTGCTTTGTTGTGACTAGAGCTTGCCAAGCATCATTTCAACTGAATTAGCGCTTGCCAAATGATTTTGAGGGATGTCTCCATCCACATCTCTTCCTACACACACACAGAGGCAAGAGGAAAGACAACATTGTCCATCTGCCTGCAGATTTATCAGCTGCAAAAGAAAAAGTCAGGCCTGTGACATTGGTGCCGCTATGGCCATAGGGCTTTAATTACATTGTGTGGAACCTCCAATCTAATAATAAAATCCACCAGACAATCGCCGGGCTCCAAAGCTGGCGCCTTTCCCTTCAAGAGGGCTCAGCCCTTCTAGGCAGGATCCGCTGATGGCTCTTATAGAGAACCAGGCGGAGGCTGACAAACGAAACTTCATCCTTCTAACCTACTCCAGCTCTCTAATGATGACTTCTGGACATTAACTGGGCCCCGTGATATTTTTAAAAGCCGCCTGAATTCTCGTTCCCTGGAGAGACAAATTACTGAGTGCTCAGAGATTTTCTTTGATGTAGAAATTTCATTTAACTACTGGATAAGAGGGAAATCCTAATAAATAGCATTTGATTAGGGGAACTCTTCCTCTTTTCTACTGTCTTCCTTTCTGTTTCTCCTGTCCCTCTGTATCCTGCTGGTTTTCAAATGATATTGCATATTTTTAAATTCCTTGTGTAATTCCAAGAGTTTCTCAGACATTTGGCATCATTGCAATGTGATCTTAGTTGTATAAAAGCTGCCTTTCAGAGGACAGCTGTCTAGTTTCAGATGGGTTGCTAAAGGTGTCCTCTCATCTGGTTTTGCTCTGCTGGTTTGGTTCCAGTCCATTGCTGGGCACTGTAGTGGATGCTGCAGGGGTACAGAGAGGAGGTAGGTGCAGTCCTGCCCTCAAGAGGCTTACAGTTTAGAGAGAAGGCAAGTGCCTTCATTCACAGAGTGTTTGCACTGGAAGAAGTTGTAGAGATAATCTGGTCCAATCCTTTCATATTAAAAGGTGAAAGAGAAACCCAAAGTTAGTTTATTACACCAGATCAGAGAACTTGGTGACAGAGCAGACATTAGATCTCACCTCTCTGGGCCCTCTGCCTAGTCTGCTGTATTTTCAAACAAAATTGAAAATACATTAGATCTCACCTCTCTGGGCCCTCTGCCTAGTCTGCTGTATTTTCAAACAAAAATGTTGTTTTCTTAATAAGTAAAAAGAAATGCTATAGTGGACCAGTGAACCACTTATGGGAAATTTAAAAGCAATATTGAAATCCTAGCAAAGCGAAACTCAGTTATCTTTTAGGACTTATAAAAAAGTATGACAAATATATTGAATCATGTTGAGGCATTTGAATAGACTACAACACAAACTTCTTGAAACAAATAACCTGATAACTTAAACACACACACCAGATTCAGTACCACAGTGGAGACCCAGAATATTTAGTCTGGCAGTTGTTTGCCATTTATATCTAATGTTTAATCTCCTATTCATCATCAGTTCTGTCATTCTCATTTCATTCATGATATAGGCATCTTAAAAATCCATATTTTCATTTTTGCATGAGGTTACATGTCTGTGTGTTTGACCAGGTATTCTAAACTGAAGTTTTTATTGTTATGTATATTTTTTAACCTAGGTCTATAAGTGGAAAGAAGCTGTGCTCTTCCTGTGGGCTTCCTTTGGGTAAAGGAGCTGCGATGATCATCGAGACCCTCAATCTCTATTTTCACATCCAGTGTTTCAGGGTACGTACTTACTGCTTTGCTCTCCAGACGCAACTTCGTGATGTCTTTTGGCATCGTTCTGTGCTGAAAAATGCCTCTTGGAAATTCTGGAGGGCTTTGTCTGTGAGGTCTCACTGTCTAGGTTGTATAGACATTCCTTCAGAATGAAACTCTCCTATCACGAATCCCTTTGGGATGTCAGATTAGAAGAAGCAGAAAGGTTTGTGCAATTTGTCCTTACAAAAGGTTTTTGTTGCTAAAGAACATATACTCCAGCAGGAGAATGGGATGCTGGGGAGGATGATGTTCTTCCAAATCTTTTAGGGCCATGTGGATTTATTTGGAATGTAATGTCTGTGCTGTTTCTTAAACTCTTATGACTTAATGTGAAAGGGTTTTAGTCTTTGACCTAGTGGAAAATTGTCTGTCAATTAAGTGGCTAGTTAGAAAATTGTAGGTCTCAAAATGAATATGTCTGTAATCTTAGATTAAATATCACTCCCTTGAAAAAGCTGCCCTGCCCACCCAGACTAAGTTGCCTTTGTTATAGGTCCTTATAGAACCTTTCTTGGTCCTTATTACTGATTATTGAATTATTTAAATATTATCTCCTCTAATAAACTCCGTAAGGGCAGGGACCATGTCTGTCTTGGTTACCGTTCTTTTCTCTCTACCTAGCAGAGTAGGTGTCAATAAATATTTTTAGGTGAATGAATTAGTGAATAAACTGAAAATGAGGAGTTCTAGATTCTAGTCCCAGATCTCTTGGTAATAAGTAGGTGAGTTAACCAGTTATACCTGATTTATTATGAAATTTATAAGCTGGACTATATCAGCATATCCTGTCTTTATTTTCCACTCATGGACACATTTCAAAATAATATACAATTTTTGAAGGCTAACCCTCTGTCTCTGAGGAAGAGTAATTTCTTGGTCTGCATAATCCTGACATACTTTCTTTTCCCTTCTTGAATTTTCTTTTATTTCTTGTTGGTAGTTTCCTTGGCTATGAAGTAAATTTGCCTGGGTTTAAAATTACTCCCACTTTGCCTATAAGCTAAGAGAAAGTCGGTGAAGTTGTCCCCAAATTACTAATTTAATAATACCAGTAATCACTTGAAAGCAAGATTTATCATAGGCAAAACACAACATAGATACTTATTTTAGATTTCATTTGTCAAAAGTATTAGAATGAGACCACAGTTTCCTAAGTTTTATTTTATTTCTATAGAGAACCATTCCACAAAGGACAAGCAAAAATATTCTCATTGTAAAGATTAACCTAGATAATGTATGTCCTAAATGGTCTAGGGATGTTTTGAGGCTCAAGGAATATGCTTTTTAAGATTTGTAGTTTTGCCAAGATAATATGTTTCAACACTGCATTCTGTTCTCAGAAACTTTATCAGGACTAGAAATAAGCAAGGTGGTAAGGGCTCTTTGCAGATTCTCAAGGGTCAGGAGACTTGCCTTCTTAACTCTCAAGGCCTTTATTCACTCTGATCATTCACTTCCTGGAGCTGGCCTGATGCTTTAAGGTACATCCCCTCTTGGATTTATTCCCCACTCTTGCAATGTAGAGGCAGCTTGTAACATAATTTGGATGAAGCTTCACTCTGTCCCAGGTCACCTTAAAGCATGAATTAGGGGATAGATCCTGGTCCCCCTGCAAGAGGCTGGCACCCAGACCAACTTCCACTGCCTTTGTACCCTTCTGGTACAAACATCCAAGTATATCCTACAGTCTCTTTCTGCACTCCGCCTGTGTTGGTGGAAATTCCCAGTGGATTTGTTGCTCTGAATATCACTGCCTTTAATGTGGAAATATAAAATGGGACAGCAGGCTGGGCACGGTGGCTCACACCTGTAATCCCAGCACTTTGGGAGGCCAAGGTGAGCAGATAACCTGAGGTCAGAAGTTCGAGACCAGCCTGGCCAACATGGTGAAATTCCATCTCTACTAAAAATACAAAAAAAAAAAAAAATAGCCAGGCATGGTGGCACACGCCTGTAATCCCATCTACTCAGGAGGCTGAGGCAGGAGAATTGCTTGAGCCCAGGAAGTGGAGGTTGCAGTGAGCTGAGATCATGCCACTGCACTCCAGCCTGGCCAACAGAGCGAGACACTGTCTTAAAAAATAAATAAAATAAAAAAAGGGAACAGCTACTTCCTAGAAATTTTGATCTGGTAGAACTTAGCAACAATGCTGGCAAGCCTTTAAAGATTATCGATGGACACGTTTCAATTAATAACTCGTTGGCCATGTGTTTATTTAAAGCCACTAGGGTTTAATGCGTTTAAAATGGTTCTTCCATTTTGATTGAGAAACGGTGTATGATAGAGGTTAAGACGCTAGGCTTTGGAGTCAACCTGCTACCACTTATCAGCTCCACAACCCAGGGACAAGCCAACAAACCTCACTGAACCAGTGTCCTTCTCTGTAAAATGCAAGGAATTAAGCTAAAATGCTAACTGTATATTTGCTTTGGCTGTAAGTTGACACTGGTGCAGCATCTTACACATAATAGATGCTCCACAAATGTGGTGATTGTAGAAGGGATTATTGTGCTATTCACATAAACAGTAAGCATTATAAAGAAACAATTCCTTATGCATCTTATGATGTCTGTTCTTTTTACCCTATAGTGTGGAATTTGTAAAGGCCAGCTTGGAGATGCAGTGAGTGGGACGGATGTTAGGATTCGAAATGGTCTCCTGAACTGTAATGATTGCTACATGCGATCCAGAAGTAAGTACTGGGGAGAACACCTCATGATGACCGAGTGTAATCATATGTCTTCCATAGGACCCAATTTAGGAATTCAAATATTTTTCCCCAGCCGTTGACACTCTAATCTGAGAGAAAGGTTTCTTAACATCTAGGTTAAAAAAGAAAAGTTTTTTTTTAAACTTTTCTTCCTGGAAGTTATTGCTACAATGTGGACCAATTCTTTTTATCCTGAAGTGCATCAGCACACCAGCAAGTCAAAACATTGCCTGAGCTCACTACAGCGATTTTGGTGCGATAGAAAGGAGATATAAGGTCTGTCAAACACTGTTCACTTGTTCAGGCATGTCTTTAGACGACTGGCACCATTTGGGGATGGTTAAATGTGGAGAGTGGCTCTCCACTGTTTATCAGATCGAGCACCAACTCATCAATGTCTCCACGCCCTACATTCAGGAGTTTCATTACATCATATGTGTTGCCAACTGAATGGAAAGTTCCTTGAGAGACAACAATGAGGGTTCTACTTCTCTGTGGATTCTTCCCCACCTCCCACCTCTACAATACCTTAGTAACAATATGCGCTTAACAAACTATTTGCTGCCTTAGTAAGTGAGAAGCCTGCTTTCCCGTCTTGCATCCGGGCCTCCTACTGTGGAAGGTGCATGTTAGTTTGGGGGGCAGCAGGGGGTGCTGTTGCCTAGCCGCTATTTAGAAAATCTGAAAATGGCCAGTGGCTTGCCTCGGAATGTTTCCTCATTCTCCATCATGAGTACAGTCCTTCTGGTGGGTGACCTAGACAGCAGAAGACCTTTTAGTGCAGATTCATCAGTCAGAAACTCTTTTAAAAAATTGGAGTGAAGATAGGGAGTGTGAAATTCAAGAATGACTGTTTCTCAAAGTGAAGTCACGTTTTTAGTGCCTTTTTACATGGATCTCAAATCTCTGCAAGACTGAAAACTTTGAGAATAAAAATTGAAGGTAATTTGTTTTATAGCTATAGATTTAGTAAATTCAGTTAAATGTATGCCTATTAATAAAATGATGGGAAAGAAAAATTTAATCAAACCCAGGTAGTTTAGATTTATAATAAATATTTGACTTGAGATCAAAACAGTTCCAACTTAGAGCCGCTGCTGTCAAACTGGACTATTTATATCATGCATGATATTAATTTTTATACTATATATTTTATATATTAAAATATACAAATAGTATACCATATATCATAAATATATACACACAAATGAACATATGTAGTACATGTATAATAGGTAATAATTACGTACATTTTATTTAAACTGGACTTTTGCTTTTATATGCTAACAAGGAAAAGTAAACTCTTTTCTCTCAGATTTCAATGCGATTTTTCCTATCGTCTTCCATAAATTATTCTTTTTCTCTACCTCAGTGAACCACAGTGAACCAGCTGAATGTAATTTATGGAACCAGAAGAGGGCACTGTTAGGTTGAAGGACTGCTCAGAAAGATTTGAAAAGCGCTGTAGATCTGAGTTTGTTTCATAATTTAAAGTGCTTGAAGGATGCCAACAGAACAAACCTGAACTCCACTCTGGGTGACAGTGACCTCTTTTCATCTAGATTTTTTTAAATTGAGAGGTTGGGTGATTCATTGTCATTTTTTTTGGAAATTAGCTTTTTAATTCAAGACCAGGAATTTTTCTCTTAAATATACAAATATAAAGGGCATTAACTGCTTTTAATTTCAAAACCATGGAGTTCCTGTAATGAGCTGAAAAATAAGAAAGTGATTTGGAGGTAGGCCACAAAAATGATTTTTTCTTTATTTTATATTTTAAATGCAGTGTTTTACCAGGATTTACCAGAGAAAACAAGGCCCATTGTTTTCTCTGCTTCTATAGACATTCAATGAATAAATAAAAGTTATAGATGCTATAAGGTTAGAAAAATTGAATTGTTCAGAAAGACACCAAATTAAAAGGGCAAATCTCCATTGTAATCACTTTCCAATAATTTCTTGGGGTAGGGGCAGAATATATGTTTGTACATGTATATGCACACACTTGCACACATGTCCACACAGAGATACATATAAGTATGATGTATCTATCTGGATTTGTGTTGGTTTTTATTTCACAAAGGTGATGATCATATAGTCATGGTGTTCTGTACTTGGTTTTTGTTGCTGTCATTTTGAACTTAGTGATATATCTTGGTAATTTTTCCAGATAACATATTGTATCTCCTTTTTCTTTTTAATGACTTTTAAATAGCTGCATACAATCCCATTGTGTGGACTTATAATTTAAAACTGATTCTCTATGAATGGACACTTTGGTGGTTTCCCATTTTTTAACATTATTTTTAAATGAACATCCTTGTGCATATATCTTGATGAATATTTCAAAGCATCTCCATAGGATAGATTCTGAGCAGTAGCACAGTTTACTTAAAAGGCATGTGCTTTTTAAATTTTCAGACATCTTGCTTAATTATCATTCAGAAAAGTACACTCTCCCTGCAAAATGTATGAGAGACCCCCTTTATTTCCTCCAAGCCTGTATCAGCTCTGGATATCATCAGACATTAAAAATTTCCACTCTACTTGGTGGGGGAAAAAAACCTCATTGCTTTGATCTGTATTTCCATAATTATGAGTTTGAACATCTTTTCATATGTTTACTCGCTATTTATATTTCCTTTTCTGTAAAGTGCTTCCCTAGCCTTTGCCCACTCTTCTATTTGGCACCTGATTTGTATGAGTTCTTTGCAAATTAAAGAAATTTTCCCTTTGTTATATTTGCCGTATATTGTGGTTATTAGTTTTCCCACTCTGTAATTTATTTTCATACAAAAGATTTTCATTTTATGTAATTAAATATATATATTTAATACATATAAAAGAAATATATGTTTCTTTTTTGGATTATAGGTTTCTTAGGAAAACTCTAATTTAAAGTGTGTAAATAAATTTAGCTGAGATTTCTTTTAGAATTGTTTTTTTTTTCTCCTTCACATGTAAATATGTCATAATCAGGATTGTATTTGGGGGTAAAAAATGAGGTAGATATCTGGCCTGATTTTTTTTTTCCAATTAGCCACTTGTATGAATATCACTGAATGAATAATCCCTTTTTTTCTCACTAATTTGAAATGCCAGCTTTCTCATAAACTAAGTTCTCATATATATTTAGGTCTATTTCTGGATATTTTATTATGTTTTATTAACCTATTTATTCTCCATTACCGAATGTTTTTAATTATTGTAGCTTCATAATATGTTTTAATATTGAGTAATAATGGTCACCTTCTTTCCAATTATTTTTTCCAAAATTTTCCTAACTCTTCTCCCATGTTCATTTTTCCAGATAACGTTAGTATCTTTAGGCTAATTTCAATTAAGTTAACACGTGACAGAGAGAATGACCAGCACATCTGAGAACACTGTTTAATTCTTTGCTGATGTCCTAAGAAATAAATATACCTTAGGAATGAATAGGTAGAGGGGATTATAATTTGGGTTGAGAAGTATAAATATGCTTGAATTGGTCAAATACATCCAAGATGCAATAAAAGAGTCAGAATGGGAAAAAAAATGGCTAAAAACCATTTTCTTTCTTTTTTAAAATTTGATTTAAATTGAGAAGAGTGGAGATGGATAGATGTGAAGGGTGGTTTACATCATAGGCATTCTAAGTGAAAGAAAATAATTTCATTTTGTGGAATAATAAAACCTGAATATATAATCCTATTTGCTCCAAGTAACTAGTCACATTTAAATGAAATTTTTCTCTTGAAGGGAAAAATAGCATACCAGCATATTAAAATGCAATTCCTAAAAGCAATGTAAACAGTTTTTAAGTTCATACGTAAATGGGAATGGAAGTGCAAAACAAATTACATGTCATGCATCAAGCCATCACATGTTTAAGTCACATGTTTAACTTGTGCCATTTGTGCTTGGGTGTTGGATGACTGTGTCTTTGTACGTGGTGTTCTGTTCCGTCATTCACTCTTGTGAAATGCATTTAATGCAAACTCCCTGGGGTCTTTTCAAATGTTGCAATTGCCTCATCACAACTGTAGTGCCTAAAAAGGAGAAATCCTGTGAAGGTTTCAGCAGAAAATATGGAACCCAAACAATCCTTTCTAGATAGGATTACCAGATAAAACATAAGATACCTAGTGGAATTTTTTTAAACCAAGTTAAAGTTGAATTTCACATAAACAATACATTTTTTAAGTCTGTGTATGTCCCAAATATTGCATGCTCTGGATTTAACATAAGTATGTCCCAAATATCATATGGGATATGCTTATACTGAAAAATTCTGTGTTGTTTATCTGAAATTATATTGTATTGCGTATTTATACTTGCTGAATCTAGCAATCTAATTCCTAGATCATATGTCAAATTCCTCATATTACAATGTACTTATTCTTATAGAAATCAAAACCTAAGGAAACTGAGAGAAAAGAGATTATTTTCTTGCTTATTTGCCCCAGAGGACAAGGTAGAAAACCTGGTGGAGATGCTTTGGTTTAGGGGCAATCCAGAGCATTTGATCAAACTTCACAGTGCATGTGAATCACCTGGGCCCACGTTAAGTGGGTCTGGAATGCAGCTTAAGAGCCCAGATTTCAGACTCCAGGTGATGCCAATACTACTTGTCCTGGGGCCACACTTCAAGTAGCAGGACGGGATAAGTTTCTGGTCCCCAAGAAGAGGAGACTTTGGTAAAGGAAGTTACTCATTAGGGAGGTTTTAAAATGTCTGAAGTGAGAAATGTTGCCTAACCACTCTTGTTTGTTGTTGTTGTTTGTTTTAATCACAGGTGCCGGGCAGCCTACAACATTGTGACATGGTTTTCAAGCTTCTGGATCACTCACCATTTCTTTATTGAGAGTGTCCCCTGGCAACTGCTTAACAAAATCCCAAGCTCAGGGGCTTCTCAGGATTTACCTAATTTCTGAAAGGCTCTTCTGAAAGGTGGTATCTGTTCTTTCGTAGCACAGTATTTGTGTTTTTCCTGTTCATTGTTTTGGTTTTTTTTTTTTTTGCATTTGCACAGTATACACAAAAGAATATGGGGTTGTAATGATCCTAATAGCTCAAAAAAGGTTTTAGCATGGTCAAACAGGCTTATGGTTTAAAATGTGTTATTCTCTTCTTTGGGAATTAGCTAAATGATGCAATAAACGTGTTTTGTTTTAGAATTTCTAGGAATTAAACACTTTATGTTTACAGAATTGAGCTGCAGAAAGTGCAAGACATGCCAATTTGAGACACACGGTCTTCTAAGACTGAAGGATAAATTTAATGCATTTCAGAAACTAAACATCACAGCAAGCTCTATCTCTGAGCTATAATTTGTTTTTAATGCAAAGACACTAGTTTGATAATATATACTGTAATCCTGAAACATTTGTGTTACTTACCTTTGGAGGTAGAAATTATACCAATAAATTATTGCACTGTTAGTATTAGATTCTGTGTACCTTGGAAGTTATGTCATTAATATAGGCTGGTTCATCAAATAAAGCAAAACCTTGCAATATCAGCTAGATTTACACTCTGGGACGTTGCCCAAAGGTAGGAAGAAAGCAGAGGGCAATATTTCAGTCATCATTTCCAAAGTCATTATCAAAATCTGTGTGGAAGTTTAATCTTCCAAAGAGTCAATGTCAGACATCAGGCCTCTGTTGCCTGCTTCTCTCGAGGCACTAGATTAGGAGTCTTCAATAAGAGACTTAACATGAGGCATGTGGAAGATGAGGCACCGAGATAAGTTCATCATTAGGTGTGAGCACTGCTCACCCTTGCTGGCAAGTTCTCCTTAAGGGCCTGAAGCACAGGTGTCCAAAGAAAAGCGCTAAGTCCATCTTAATAGAATCCACGTGGTATATGATGTGGTCAGCCCCTGGTCTGTGATCAGCAAGAACCTACAGCACAGATTATGCCCTGCCCACTTCAATGAATACCTACTCTCCTCCATTCTCCATCACTTTTTTTGCTATCAAGAACTCTGGACCTTGCCCATGGAGAAGTTTAGAGAGGAACTCTTGTGGAGAGCTGGTTTATTTTCTGCCCTTTGCGACGAGTTTCAGCTGGCCAAGAAAGGAGTCAAGTTATTAAAAAGCATCACAATGTAGATCTCCAGGCTGGTTTTTTGTTTTTTGTTGTTAAGACTGGGGAAAGGGGGACTATTTATTCTGCCTTAAATCAATGGCAAATAAGATGACATTTTGTGAATGTAGACTATGGATACACTCCTAATAGATTGATGTAGTCATAAAAGGGGGTCAAGTAGATGTTTTTCTGTTATGTAAGCAATAATTTTTCCGTGTCTTATTGAGTATGGCTAGCGATTATTTATTACATGCTAGATGGGTTCTTTGCATGTGGGTTCCATATAGGTGCAGAAATTTCCTCAGCCACTGGAGGGATTTCAACCATATTTGTCATTTGGATGAGCTGTTATTAGATTGAAATCTACACATCATTTCATTAAAAATTGTGCCTTAGAAAATGCAAAGCTGTTGCACATGGTGATAAATTATGGATGCAGTACATTGAAGAGAGATGAAGTCACTTCCAAGTTTCCAAGACTTCTCATGGAGGTGTTTGCTGTTTTACAGGAAAAAATAAAAAAAGAGAAAAAATTAAAAAGAAAAAGTGTTTTGAAAATGCACAGATCAAGTCCAATATTTTGATTATCCACTTGCATGTTTTATTAAATATTTTGATAATGTGGATGTTTACACTTTGCATGATATTAGCAGAGTACCACCAGTAATGCACAAACATGTACAATATGGTCATTCATAACCGATTTTTATAGAATACTTTTTACATGTGCAACTCCATCTGTTATGTAAGGATTACATGAATATTGCACATTCCCTTCTGATTTCACAAACCCATTTATACATATTTCTTAGTGAGGCTCATTGTACATGTATTGAAGCTAGAATCGAGTCAAGAAAAATAAAGCCCCATTCTCCAACTGCAAAATGTGCTTTCCCGTAATGAACACTAGTCACCAGCACAGAATAATCTCCAACATTTTCTAAATTCTAATTGCCAACTGTTTCTATTTATATTTGATTTATATTTCATTTGGAGTCTGTTACATGGCAGCTTAGGCAGACTAGATCTTGTTTTTTCCAATGCAGCATAATGAGTATGATCTATTTCTTTTCAAATAATCTTTGAGATCCCAGGAAAAAAAAATGCTCTGCTCCATTGAGCTATAACGTAAATGTGTTTGTTTAAAAAACAGATGAGGCAAGTGAGTGATTTATTGTTCCTGAGGAAGTATATCTGATTTTTTTTTTCTCATACTCCAAAAGCTAGTCCCTACTCTTTAATAAAAATAATGGGTAACTTTTGTTTTTCACTAGCGAACTTCCATGACATTTCCTTTCTATGTAGTGTGATTAATGCAATACATATTATAGTATCTATACACAGTGTAAGATTTAACAAACTGAAATGATCCACCTCATATGTGAGTCCGTCCAAAAGATGTTACTGCTCTGGGTGGGCCAGTGTTCTATATCGGTTATACTAACTTTCATTTAAAGTATTTATTCTAAAATGCCTCTGAGAAACAGTAAAAAATAAAAACAACAAGTTGTCTAAAATGCAACAGCTTTTATAGTAAATGTACATTTATAAATAAAATACTCAAATCAACTTTGTATTCCATTAATTATTTTTGGAGGGGTGGCAGTTGGTTTTCTTACATGGGGAAGAGAGACTCAAGCTTTCTCTTGTAGCTTTTGGTCCAGGGTTACATAGACAGATGATGGCAGTGCTGGATGTTTGCGTGTACCTATTGATGCATAGTTGAGGTCAACTATTGAAGGCAAACCAAACTTACTGGCTGGTTTAGGGGTCACTGAGGAATTGCCTTCTGTAGAAGGGTTTAAGCTCCTGGAGAAGAGACACACAATAACCAGCAGAGGCCATGCAAATGCCAGTGAAACTTGTCTGAGACAACCAAATGATGGTCAGCTTGCAGCACTGGCTAGACAAAAACAAGGCAAACTTCTTTTTTTTTTCTTTCTTTTTTTTTGAGACAGGGTCTCACTCTGTTGCCCAGAATGGAGTGCAGTGGCGCAATCTCAGCTCACTGCAGCCTCGACCTCCTGGGCTCAGGTGATTCTCCCACTTCAGCTTCCCAAGTAACTGGGTTACAGGCATGTGCCACCACACCCAGCTAGTTTTTTGTATTTTCACTAGAGACGGGTTTCTCCATGTTGCCCAGGCTGGTCTTGAACTCCTGGGCTCAAGCAGTCCACCTGCATCCATCTCTCAAAGTGCTGGGATTACAGGCATGAGCCACCGCACCCAGCCAAGGCAAACTTTTTGAAGTCCCTGTATTCTGCCACTTTCCCCAGCACTGCCCCAATGTTCCCCACTTATTATATATGTAAGGTGTGTTTACTAAGGGCCTTTTCCTCAGGTGTGGGCCAGGGAATCTGCTGTGAATCAGTAGCATCCTGCTGACACTGTTGGCTCTCTGAAGTACACATGTATTCTGCCTTGCACTCTTCCAAATTTGAAGGTGGTGGCAATACTAAGCAAATCCCCTGAAATTTTCAATTGTTTTAACATGTGATACTCTTTTTTTTTTTTTTTTTTTTTTTTTTGACGAAGTTTTGCTCTTGTTGCCCAGGCTGGAGTGCAGTGGCATGATCTCGGCTCACTGCAACCTCCGCCTCCCAGGTTCAAGCGATTCTCCTGCCTTAGCCTCCCGAGTAGCTGGGATTACAGCCGGCCGCCACCACGCCCAGCTAATTTTTTGTATTTTTAGGAGAAATGAGGTTTCATCATGTTGGCCAGGCTGATCTCAAACTTGTGACCTCAGGTGATCCACCCGCCTCAGCCTCCCAAAGTGTTGGGATTACAGGCGTGAGCCACCGCGCCCAGCCAAGATGTGATATTCTGATTGTCACCATGCATTGTCTTCTTTTTACAAAGTTTGGTGGACGGTTAGTAGTTGCTGCTGTTTGCATGGAAAAGTGGATTCTTCTCATAAGAGAGTTTTAGTAGCTATCAGGTGAACTTAATATTTTCATTGTTATTTAAATGAAAGCCCATTGAACTAGGATGCGTTTCAAAACAAAGACTGTTACTCTAATATGAGGTCTGTGAAAAATATCTTCATTCAAAAACAAACATTTTGCCTCAAGGTTGTTGAACTAGCTTTCTTTCCATGGAGTTTCTTCAAGATCTAAGGACTCCTTTTAGAGTCCAAATCAAGGCTCCTTTCCCCATTCTTTGGGATTATGTAAGGTGGTGGTTACAACTCAAATGACTAGAGGGGTTACAAACCAAATGACCAGTTAGGCATTGTAAATGAGAACCAGAAGAGGACAATAGAGAGCGGTGTGGAGTATCGCAAACTGGAAAAAAACAACAGTTCTGTCTAAAGAAAGAGGCAGGCTTCATCAGTTGTTTTATGTGAAATCTCCAGTTTTTAAATGTTGACAGTTTAAAACATTTTCCAACACAGTGCTATCCAAAACTGCGGGGTTCAGCAAAATATATGTGCAAGTCCAATTTTGTTCTGAGGCCACTAGTTTCCAACCTATAGCTCAGTCTCCTCTTTGCTTTTCTATCAACTGCTACTGATTTGCTCTGCTGTGGATCATTTTATTTGAAAAATGTATCAAGAAATGGCCATGCAAAATATTTCATTTTCAGTGTCTTGGGTCACACAGAGAGAGAAGTCAATAGAGCCATTAATCATCAGGTGACATTGTTATGATTTATAACACTTAGGTGGTAGTATTTGTGCATTGTCATCAGACATTACTGTTTCACAAATGCCCATGTTCAGTGTTTTGCCCAACTGCCCTTCCCCTTAATGGTTACGTTCATGGTTCTGAGTGACTCAAAATGACAGAAAAGTGTGCAAATAGACAGACTAGAATTTTTCCTAAATTTGTTTGGCATCATTTTACTAAATGCGCTTTTGCAAGCATTGTTTTACTTATCAAATAGCATTTCTGGCATGTGAGAAGATAGATGTATGCCTCCTCATTTTATAGGTGAGAAACTGAAGTATCAGAGGGATAAGTGGCTTATTCTGGATGAGTATAAGATTTTACATACTTGTGTATTTCATCCTCTCTCCCCAGTCAGGGTGGATTAAGATAATTTCCTATCCAACTGTTCCTGGTGCCTGTGTCTGGAATCTTATTCCAGACCAACTGGGGGGACCTTTGACCATAGCTAGACTTTGGTAGGATTTCATCTGCACCCAAAGACTAGAACACTCTTTTTATAGTAAATTTACACATATGAACAAATACTCAAATGGACTTACTATTTGTCTTAGTCCCTTTTGTGTTGCTATAAGAATGCCTGAGACTGGGTAATTTATAAATAAAGTATTGGCTAATGATTCTTCTGTCTGTAAAACTTCAAGATTGGGCATCTGCATCTGATGAGGGCTGCAGGTGGCTTCCACTCATAGCAGAAGGTGAAGGGGAGCTGGCACATGCAGAGATCACATGGTGAGAGAGGAACCAAGAAGAGTGGGTAGGAGTGGGGATGCCAGGCTGTCTCTAACAACCAGCTCTTATTGAAACTGATAGAGCGAGAACTCACTCACCCTTGAGTAGGAGCTTTAATCTATTCATGAGGGATCCACCCCCATGACCTAAACACCTCCCATTAGGCCCCACCTCCAACACTGAGGAACAAATTTTAACATAAGGTTTGGAGGGGACAAATATCCGAACCACAGCAGTATTTTTGTTTTTTTCCTCTTGTGATTTGATTTTTTTACTCTGGAAAGAAAAGTGGAGCTTTCCTTTGTGGCAAGGCTTTGGGCACCTTGGTGGTTGCTGCAGTAGAGGCTGAGGAGTCTCTCTGTGCCAACCACACCCCTGACCAGAGCCCATTGACTTCTCCCTAACACATACCATCTCCAAAACCTCCTGTTCCCTCCCAAAGTCTAATTTCCAGAGTCAAGGAAAAACTAGTGCTGCCTGATAGATAACACATTGTCCCACTCAACTTTTGCTTCATACCCAAACCTCAAACTCAAACTCAACAGCCCAGGCCTGAACAAAGGAAAGGGAGGGTCTCTTTCTAACCATCCCGATGGGAAAAGGATTCTGATGGCACCCCACATTGGTTCCCATATCACAATATTATTTCACTCAAATAGATCCGTTGATCCATGAATGAAAGTGTTTTCAGTTTTTAGCAGGAATAATGGCATTGTCTATGATAGCTTGTGTTCTTTATCATTCACCAGGTAGACAGAGAATTATTTCAGCAGGTCCTATGTTCTTAGAAAACACCTTGGCTGGCTGAGGATGACTCTACAGAACTATAGGGAGCATCTATCCAACATTTTCTCAAGCACTACACTCATGCTCCTTTGCTATGGAATTAATGACTATCCCAACCTCTGACCCTGGAGTATTGAACACTTCCTCCTGAATCCGTGAAAATCTGTGATTGTCTAATACCTTGAAAATCGAGAAACTTCATCTTGTTGATATGATAACATTCTGGGTAACATGGAATCATTGATTAGACTTGGAGAATGCCTTTTCTGAGATGTGTTAAAAAAAAAAAGGAAGGAATAATCAAAGGAATTTGCCTTGCCCAACAGTAAAATTTACTATAAAGATAATAAAGTACATATCTCGGGCAAGAATTGATAAACTAATTGATAAACTAATTGTAACTGTCACAGCAATGAATATGATACCCAAATCCAAATAAACATAAAAACTTTAGTGTATAATAATAGTGTCACAATGACCAGAGGAGGGATAGTTGATTAACATCATCTGTTTACAATAAAATTAATTCAGGTAGAGTAATGTGTTAAGTGCAGGAAAAGAAAAGATAGGCTTAAATATGTTTAAATACATAATAAAGAGAATTGAAGGCAAATTTTAAACATAATGAAAAGCTGGGGAAAATATTTCCAACAAATATAACAAAGAGCTAATAGCCATAAACTGTGAAAGCCTTTTGCCAATCAATAGAAAATGTACATAGACTCACAGAGAAATATAATGGCCAATAAATACCAAAAAATTTTCAACCATACTAGGGATATAGAAATGCAAATTAAAACAACAGTAAGATTGATGGCTGGCCCCGGTGGCTCACACTTATAATCCCAGCACTTTGGGAGGCATGAAGCAGGAGTATCACTTGAGCCCAGGAGTTCGAGACCAGCCTGGACAATAAAGGAAGCCCCTGTCTCTATAAAACAAACAAAAACAGTAAGACAAGACTCCTCCTATCTCCCCAAAAACAGAAAATTATGTAACTTTATTAAGAATTAAGAACTTTGAAAAGAAAGTTTTTAAAAAGCTACAACCCAAGAGATTTGTTGCACATAATTAGTATCCAAAATATATAAATAACTCCAGAATATCAATAAGAAAAATACAAACAGATCAATAGAAAACAAAAGACATGATGGGCATTTCATAGAAAACATGAATAGCAAAACACAAATACATTCCATATTTTTAGGGAGAAAATATAAGTTTTAGCCGTTATGAGATACCATTTTATACAAGCCAATCTGATAGAAATTTAAAGCTTTGATAAGACCAAGTGTTAGTGAGGATGTGGAACAATAGGAACTCATACGCTACTGATAAGAATGTATATTGGTAAAACAATGAGACACTATATCATGCCAGTCAGAATGGCAATTATTAAAAAGTCAAAAACAAATGATGCCAAGGTTGCAGAGAAAAAGGAATGTTTTACACTATTGGTGGGAGTGTAAACTAGTTCAATCATTGTGGAAGACAGTGTGGCAATTCCTCAAAGATCTAGATGCAGAAATACAATTTGACCCGGCAATCCCATTACTGGGTATATACCCAAAGGGATATTAATTATTCTGTTATAAAGATACAAGGACACATATGTTCACTGCAGCACTTTTTACAATAGCAAAGACATGGAATCAACCCAAATGCCCATCAGTGATAGACTGGATAAAGAAAATGCGGTACATACACACCATGGAATACTATGCAGCCATAAAAAGGAATGAGATCATGTCCTTTGCAGGGACATGGACGGAGCTGGAAGCTGCTATCCTCAGCAAACTAACGCAGGAACATAAAACCAAACACCGCATGTTCTCACCTGTAAGTGGAAGCTGAACAATGAGAACACATAGACACAGGGAGGAGAACAACACATACTGGGGGCCTGTGGGGAGAGGGAGAGTAGGAAGAATAGCTTACAGATGCTGGGCTTAATACCTAGGTGAAGGGATGATCTGTGTAGCAAACCACCATGGCACATATTTACCTGTGTAACAAACCTTCACATCCTGCATATGTTCCCCTGACTTAAAAGTAGAAGAAAAAAAAGAATGTATATTGGTGGACAATTCTGTATTATCTAGTGAAGCTGATGAAGCTCATACCCCTTGACACAGCAATTTCACTTCTAGAACATAAATACCTTAACCTAAACTCTAGAGAAGCTCAAGAAAACTCTCACCCACGTGCCCTGGGAGACGCATTCAAGAAAGTCCTTCACAGCACAGTTTGGATATTAGGGTATTCTATTTTAGTAGTGAAAAATGAGTGAACTGCAGAGTATACACATATATTTAGGTGAATGTCAGAAAATATAAGGTTAAAATAGCAAGGCACCTATAATTACATTCAGTACAACATCATTGCTATGAAGCTCAAAGACAATAGAAAACTAAGCATTATAGTCTCTGGGACTACCTAATATAACAATAAAAGAGCAAATCAAAACAAAAGAATAACACAAACAAAATTCAGGATTTGGTGCAGGAGGAAGGGGATCCCTATCAAAGAGGATATACAGGGGCTATCGACTTCATTGCCTTTTTATGTTTTCACATTTATTCGTAAGTTTTGTTTTGTTATGAGTACCTTCAGCCCTGCTAAATATTGACAAAATGCTTTCCAAAGTGATTGCTCCAAATAGTTCAACAAAACATAGAAGATCCTGTTTCCCCACATCATACTCAAAACTCGGTATCTGTAGTTTCTTAATTTTTTTGCCTTTCTGATGGAAGGCATTGCTTGAATTTATGTTCTCCTGACTAATGGTGAGGTTGAACTGGGCATATTTTCATATCTCTGTTGGACTTCTGGACACACAGATGGACCAATTTCCACTTCTGTTAATTACCTGTTGATTTCGTTTGCCAATTTTCCTATTGAATTGCTTTCTTCTTCTTCTTCTTCTTCTTCTTCTTCTTCTTCTTCTTCTTCTTCTTCTTCTTCTTCTTCTTCTTCTATTATTATTATTATTATTATTATTATTATTATTATTATTTGAGACAGGGAATTGCTCTGTCACCCAGGCTGGAGTGCAGTGGTGCCATCTCAGCTTACTGCAGCCTCCGCCTCTGGGGTTCAAGCAATTCTCCTGCCTCAACCTCCCCAGTATCTGGGATTACAGGCATGCACCACCACGCCAGATAATTTTTTGTATTTTTAGTAGAGAGAGGGTTTCACCACGTTGGCCAGGCTGGTCTCCAACTCCTGACCTCAGGTGATCCACCTGCCTCATCCTCTCAAAATGTTGGGAGCCACCACACCCAACCAAATGGCTTTATTATTCATACAGCTTTATAGAGGTTGTGTAAATATTCTAGATCCCAATCTTTTACCAATTGCTTGCATAAAGGTATCCTGCTACATACTCTTAAAATTCTTAAAGTTTTGAATTTGATGTTTGGATCTTTATCAAGTGATGTAGGGATCTAATGCTTTTCCTCTTTGGATAGTCGATTTTCCCAGAACTCCTTATTTAAAAACCCATCCTTTCCCTGTTGATTTGTAATATCACTCCTGTGGGATACTGATTTGCATTATCCAAGAGTCTGTTTCTGGGAATTTATTCCGTTTCATTAATATATTCGTATATGTCTACACTATTATGACACTATTTTAATTACTATATTTTTATATTAAGTCTTGCTATCTAGAAGAGCAAACTTCCTTTCTCAAAATTATCTTAGCTATTTTTGGCTCTTTACTCTTTCATATACATTTTAGGATAAGCTTGTAAACTCTAAAATGCCTTGGGATTTTGATGAAAATTGAATTTATAGACTATACTTTTCTAATTAGTATTGCTCATATACAAGAATACCACTGATTTCTTTATGTTAATCATGGACCCAGCAACTTTGCTGGACTCTTTTATTAGTTCTAATACATTGTTTATCATTTCTCTTGAATTTTCTATGTTAATCATCATCATCTACAAAAAAAGATTACTTTGTCTTTTTTTAGTTCTCATTTTTTTCATGTCATATTGTATTGCTAAGCTATCCAGTAATTGGTGATAATAGATATCCTTGTCTCATTGTTATTTACATAGGCAAAGAATTGGAAAACATCCTAGATGTCTAATAATAGGGAAATCATTGTGAAAATTATGGCATATCTTTATAATAACATTCTGCCATTGAAAAATTCCATTTTCAAAAACATTTACTTTAAATTATTAAAGTACCCACAATAAAATGCTATGTTTAAAAAAGGCATGAGGTCAGGTACAGTGGCTCATATCTGTAATCCCAGCACTTCGGGAGGCTTAGGTGGGAGGATCGCTTAAGCCCAGGAGTTCAAGACAAGCCTGGGCCACCTGGCAAAACCCCCGTCTCTAATAAAACTAGAAAAATTAGCTGGTTGTGGTGGCATGAGCCTGTAGTCCCAGCTACTCAGGGGGCTGAAGTGGAAGGATCATCTGAACCTGGGAGGCAGAGGTTGCAGTGAGCTGTGGTCGTGCAACTGCACTCCAGCCTGGGTGACAGAGAAACACCCTGTCTCAAAATATGTAAATAAATAAAAAGCCATAATATCAAACTATGCACATTATTCAAGTTTTATAAGTCAAATCTATTATATATATATTTATATATTTATTATATATAATATATATTTTATATATATTTTTATATTTTATATATATTTTATATATATTTATATATTTTATATATATTTATATATATTTATATATTATATATATTTTATATATATTTATATATTTTATATATATTTATATATTTTTTTTTATATATTTTATATATATTTATATATATTATATATATATATTTTATATATATATATATATATTTATATATATTTTTATATATTATATATATATATTTTATATATATATTTATATATATATATAAACTATGTCTCATGTTTTGTATTATGTATGTAACCCGAGCATCTGCAGTTTTCAAGATTTGTAGGGCCATGCCTTCCCATAATATCCAGGCATAAATCCATGCCCCATTCTACAGAACTACAAGAAATCTGTCCCTTTCTGCAATTATATCTGATCTTCAGAGTGCCCTGGTTTTTGTTTTCCACAGTTCTTGCTCAATGGCTGCCCCAGGCTGCTTCTTCAGTCACTTTTGCCCGTTTCATCATTCCTTCCACATGCAATTCCCTCTCTTTTCAGTCCAGCTAAGCCCCAAATGTGGAAACAACCCACCATTGTTTTATTCTTCAGAGACCAGCTAACAGGGGCCTCTGATGGTTTAATAAGTTTAAATATGGCTTGAGGATAGCATAGCCAGATTACAAGGCAAGAAAGGAAAACATCAAATTGGAATTAATGTATCATTGCTCTTAAAATCCACTGGCCACGCGTGTTCACAGGGAGTCATGTCCACCCTTCCTCCTTAGCTCCTGGCCTCTGGCCCGCTGCCACGTTGAGAGGCACACTTTTCCCAACTAGAGTTTCCTTTTATTCTCTCTCTCCTCCCCTCGTTCCTCCACCCCTACCCCTAGGAGAGCACCCTTGTATTTAAACATGCTAAAGGAATCCAAATAAAGCCAGCAAATATCACAATTATTTTTACAGCCACGCCACAGCAAAGACAGCCTTTACCTTACTAAACACCTCAATTAACATATCTGTCTAAAGAAGGAGCACAGACTCTGGAGCTGGGATGTCCAGGTTCACATCCCAGCTCCACCACTTATCATTCATGACTTCAGGCAAGTTGTTTATCTTCTCTGTGTCTTGGTTTCCTCATCTGCAAAATGGGGATAATAGTAAAACATACCATATGATGTTATTGTGAGGATTAAATAGGATCATGAATTTTAAATACGACGTATTTTAGCATATATGGTAAATATTAGCCGTTTCTATTAGGATGACCATGCGTTAGGACCAGTAACAATATAGTAAAAGTTGAAGTTGTGGAATTACATTACCAATATTCAGGGCTACAGTATGAAAAAACCTCTTGTTTAATTTGTAACAATATTACTGGATATGCTTATCAGAGTAACTCTTCTGAGAAGAGGGAATCTGCCCCTGAAATAAATTCTAGCCTATAGCATTAGGGCCACAAAGAATTTACAAATATTCTTAGAACCTCTGCAAAATACATATGTACCAACCTGAAAAGAAAATATTGAATTAGATATGCCAAAATATTGACAGCAGTTATTTCTGATTAGTGTAATTATAGATTTTTTAAAATTTTTATCTGAACACTTCTGAGTGTTTTCTCCACACTGACCATCTATATGGCTTTTATAATATGGAAAAATAAGAACGTTACAAAAGACTGAACGAAAGCCTTCTTCTACATCCACACCAGATAAGACAGTTTCATAGAATTTGTTGAATTACCAAAACTCTGCAATGAAATGGTAGTCCAGTCTTGAATAACGAGAATATTTTTGAGTATTCAGTCCTGGGAGAGCCTGGCATTGTACGGCCATGTTGCTGCTCTGTGAGTGGACTGTGAGCTTTTCAGCTGCTGCCTTTCAATATATATAATTAGAGTTCTGTTCCCATGGGGGAGAGCCAGGTCTTAACATGAACTTCTAGTTGATACCAGACCCTCATCTCCATTTGCAGTTTACGTGTGTAGCATTTGTCCTCGTCTTAAGAGTGAGTCACAAAAAATGCTTCAGTAAAATCTTACGTCAGTTGTCTAAAACCACAGTGTTACCACTCCCAAGTTTGTTATGGCCTCAATGTATTTACATAGCAGAAGGGACTTTAAGATCCAGTTAGAGGTTAATGACAAATGTCCTCTGCCCTTAGAAATACAACAATGAAGATGAATCAGAGGCTTTTGATTTTGAATTAGACCTAACATTCATGGAAAAATTTGCTTTTGGGTATTTATTCCATCCTATTACTCCTTGAAAAGAAAAAGGCAAAGCTTTTCCTTTTTTTTCTTTTTTTTTTTTTTTCAGTCATAGAATAGAATCCTGGGAATACCTGATAACAAAGGCTGATGAAGGGCAGGCAGATCATAAACTCACAGCAAACATGGTAATTGGACAGAGATGAACATTTTCCAAAGTGTGTTCCTCAGGGGCGTTGTATGAAATGCTCTTCAAGAAACGGATTCGATGGTTACACCTGAGTAAAAAGCACTACATATCCTTTTTCTTGGAGATACAGAAAGCCTAGCAAAGGCCTACACAATTCTGCAGGAGCCTGTTTAAATTTGTTAAACTCACATCTTTATCCAACTATATTTCATTAAGAAGCTCTATTCCAGACTCTTCTCAACATCTTCTAGCACTTGGGTTTCACAGTACACACTCTGAGAAACATTGACTGGACAATTAATACCTTTGGGAAATCACACAAATACCTTACCAACATGCAGACATGTTTTACTTTGTTTTGTTTTGTTTTTTGTTTAATTCTTAGACCTTTTTAAAATTCTTGATGGCCAGTCACAAGAATGGTAACAATAAAATCAGTTGGGGCTGGGCACAGTGGCTCACACCTGTAATTCTAGCACTTTGGGAGGCCAAGGTGGGTGGATTGGCTGAGCTCAGGAGTTCAAGACCAGCCTAGGCAACATGGCAAGACCCCATCTCTACTAAAGTATACAAAAAATTAGCCAGGCATGGTGTCACACACCTGTAGTCCCAGCTATTCGGGAGGCTGAGGCAGGAGAATCGCATGAACCCGGAAGGCGGAGGTTGCAGTGAGCCAAAATCACACCCTAGCCTGGGCAACAGAGCAAGACTCTGTCTCCAAAGATAAAAATTTAAAAACAATAATAAAATAAAATCAGTGGGGTCTTGCATCTGGAACTATGACAGCAGGAAGTGGAGGATCAGGTGAGTTAAGGGCCAGGGAGCTGTGGCTGAGAGTAAACATGGCTGAAATTCACTAGACCTCTTTATTCAAGATCTAATTCTCCTAAGAAATTTCCAGTGGAAAGTAGTGCTTTCATCAGGAACACTGTCAAGAATATGGTGGAAGCATTTAGGTTTCAGTGCTGGAATAATAATACCCCAAATAAGACTTTTATTGCAGTCAAGAGACAGAATATTGAAGAAAAGTAATTTCCATATTTAACTTATCTTTCTCTCTCCCATCTTCCCCCAGCACTCAGGAGGGAAAGTGTCGAACCTCATTCGCAAAAATCTCAGGCACTGCACCATGGGCAAAGATTTCCATGGGGCTGGTGGGCCTCAGCTCGTCTTATAAAACACATGTCCACCTTAATCTGAATTTGAGAGAACGGGCAACTAACGATGGGTTAGTACTGAAAAAGTGCCATCAGACAGCCTACCCTAATAGATGAAGTAAACAATAGAATGCCTTTCAGAAAGCTGGTGAAGGAACTCTCATGAATTCTGATCTTTCTGGCTGTCTAGACTCAAGAGTCTACTCTAGACTCAAGGATTATCTTGTTTTGTGTATCAAAAGAGTATTTTGGATAAAGAAAATGTGGTGCATATACACCATGGAATAGTATACAGCCATAAAAAGGAATGAGATCATGTCCTTTGCAGGGACATGGATGAAGCCGGAAGCCATAATCCTCAGCAAACTAACACAGGAACAGAAAACCAAACAACCACATGTCCTCACTCATAAGTGGGAGCTGAACAATGAGAACACGTGGACACAGGGAGGGGAAAAACACGCACCGGGGTCTCTCAAGGGGTGGGGGGCAAGGGGAAGGAGAGCTTTAGGACAAATACCTAATGCATGTGGGGCTTAAAACCTAGATGACAGGTTGATAGGTGCAGCAAACCACCATGGCACACATTTGCCTATGTAACAAACCTGCACGTTCTGCACATGTATCCCGGAACTTAACATTTTTTTTTTAAAGAGAATATTTAATATATGCCATTGTATTCTTTTGTTTTGAGAATCTTTTGAATAGGATAAAATCAGCCTTACCTAAATTCTTAGTTTATCTTTGTAAAAAAAAAGTAAGGTAAGAAACTATCTTTTGCTTTTGTGAACCATTTAATAAACCATTTTGGTAGTCTTAGTAAGACATTTGCAGTAGTTCCCAGTTTGAGTATCATTGATCTTCATCCTCTCGTGTAGAATTTAAGAATTATTTTTGATGCTTTGAATTGAACCAGTATGTGAATCAGTGTACATCTATGTGAGTCACAGAAGAAAAGTATGAGTAACCTGAATGAGGAGACAATTGAGCAACCTCACAATCTCATCTTCTCTAATATCTGTCAGAAAAGAGCTCAATAAAAACAGTGAGATTACTAATAGCTCTAAAGTTACTACTGTATCATTTACTGCCTATCATAAAAAACAACATGAGGATAGGCAATCTTGAATTCCTTTTCTCCCAGAGTATCTATAGTAGTAAATCTTTTGCCTTTCCAACATTTATTTTATAGCAGTTGTTGAGATGGAATTAACCCCTCCATCAGCACAAGGGCTGGGCTCTGATTGCTGTAATCCAGCAAATTAATCTCACCCTCTTGCCATAACTATTGGTTCAGGTAACCCAGGTTTAAGCCAGTCAATGTTCCAATCAGCAGGCATCTCAAAACTTTTGTTAGAGTTAAGGAAAGCATTCTTTTTTTTTCTGGATAATTAAGAGGAAGAGTGTGGATCTAACTGTACTGACAGATATCCTATAACCTTAAAGGGCCCAGCCTTCGGGTGAAGCCCACATTGTAGCTAGCAGATGTAGATAAAAAGATAGAAGAAACAGAGCGCAGGATGACATTATTGAGCTCCAAACTAACCACTTTTGGAACTCACACCATTATGGTTTCATAAAACTTTGTAAATTTCCTTATTGCTGAATTCAGTGTGAGACAGTTTTTCCATCACTTGCAATGGAAAGTATCCCAATTGAGACAGAAATATTAGGCTATGTTTCTGCCACAGAATCACATTAAAATAAGCATAGATACTTATAATTCCATCCTGGGTAGTACTTAGATTTGAGGTTTCAACATATATATTATGATGTTTATTTCAACGTGAGCATATGATTGGTGTGTTAGGCCATTCTTATGTTGCTATAAAGAGTTACCTGAGGCTGGGTAATTTATAAAGAAAAGAGGTTTAATTGGCTCATGGTTCTGCAGGCTCTACAGGAAGCCTGGTGTTGGTATCTGCTTCTGGTAAGGCCTCAGGAAGTTTCCAGTCATGGTGGTGGGCGACAGGGAGGCAGCATGTCACATGGCCAGAGAGGGAGCAAGAAGGGGGGGGGGGTCCCAGACACTTAAACAACCAGATCTCACACAAACTAATTGAGCGAGGACTCATGTATCATTAAGGAAATGTGCTTAACCACTCATGAGAGATCTGCCTCCATGATCTAATCACCTCCCGCCAGGCCCCAATTCCAACACTGGGAATCATATTTCAACATGAGATTTGGAGGGGACACACATCCACACTGCTTCCATTGGTTTTGTAGTTTTTCCTTAGTAACACTTTCCCACATTTAATAGCATTCGTTTACCCCTTCTTCTTATTTATTGTTCCCCAGTACCAACCTCCTGACTTTCCCATCTAGGAGGAAATAAAAACAAGAGGAAGCAGTTTGATAACTCTTTTTAAGTCAACGCCTCTCAGTTTACATGTGACTTACATAAACATTTAAGTCCAGTTACCCCTTGGGCTAACTGAGTAATGAGAAATAGTTGTGCCTCAGCACAATTTTGTTAAGAGACAAAAAAACAAACCAAAAGATGGCCAATTGTGGTCAAATCCAAATTCATGGTTCCCCCCACAAATCTAACATTGTATTATATTTCTTTGACTTTTAAAAACTATATCACTTCCTCAGTTGACCTTTCCTGGAGATGGAGGACCAACTGATATGGAAAATATTATAATATTTAATTTTGAAATATTAAATCCTGGATGAAAAGAGCCTCTATAGGCAGTCTTTTCATGGATCTTTTGGAAAACACAATATAGTTTTCCTTCTCCCAGCCACAAGACAAGCCTCCAGTTGACAATATTTGGGCTAAAATATCAGAAAAACGAATTGCTGTGCATAAGAGGACACATAAGTACTTAACCCAGAGAGATTCATACTATTTACTTCAAAGCCAAGGTGATTCCCTTCGGCAACCTGTGCTGGAATCGGTAGGCTAAAGGGCACAGTTAGAGAGAGGTTAAAAGAGTTATTTCTACTTGGTGACTAACCACATTTGATTGTCTTAAGTGCATCTGGCTTCTAGAGTGTGCTTTTATTTCAGATGATTATGAATGTTCCAAGTGGACTCATTGCAGCCACCTGGCTTAAGGACTGTAAGGCACTTCGAAAATCAAATTTCAGGAGAGAAGATTGATTTGAGAAACAATGAACAAGGAGAAATCTTCCCTTTGTAGAGCTGCTGTGTGTCAAAGTTTATCCTCATTATATTATGGTGGGAAGAAAAGAACAAATTAAGACATTTAACTGCTTAAAATTTGAGACCCGATTGCATTTAACACCACAAATCTTGTTACTGGACCTGTGGGCTTACCTTCTCCCTATGTGAAGTCTGGTATGTGTTAGCAAATTACATTTTTAAAAATCAGAGCATGGATCTGGGCTAAGTGGGTAATCACTGTTCACGTTCCCCGTCAGATAAGAGAAGATCCTGTAGAATCCAAAGAGTTTTTAAATTAGATCAAAAGTCTCTATAAGGAGAAATACCTTAAAATTACCTTCTTACCTGGCCACCATTGCTAGCGCTAGCGCAATTCAAATTAATAGCAACCACGTGATGGCAGAATTTCTAACTTTTTAACATAAGGGGCCACTCAAACCTTCAAACTACCCTTTCAAAATTGGCATCCATAATGAAAGAACCATTAAGGGCTTAGTGATGTTCCAAGAACTCTTCTTCAAGAAAAATAAATAAATAAAGAGAGAGAAGGAAAAAAAAATTGGCTCCTTTTCTTTGGCCAGTAACCCACATTTTAATTGAATTTTGATGAGATGATGGATGTTGTACTGTATTCCGAGTCTATATGCTAAATTAACAAGGCTGTCTGCTTAGTTTCCTCTTTTGAAGGCACATTGAGATGAGCGTCTGCTAATTCTCTTACATAAAGCATGATGAGGATGTCTCAAATTCCTGTTTAGTGCCTGGAATCACCCATTTTCTCCAAGCTGGTTTCATGCTGAAACAAAACTATCTGGTTTAAGGAAAAACTCCAAGCAGAATCATGTTCAGTCAGCCAGGAAGAATAAATCTCAGTATTTCAAAGGCATCTGCTAAAGCATTTAAAACTTTCTAACCACATTTTAAAAGACTTATTTGTGCATCTCTTTACAGTAAGGACATGTCTCCAGTGCTAAATGCAGGTAGTTCATGCTTGGCTACAAAATAAGGGTGATGAATGGCATGATCAAGAAAAATAGGTAATTTCAGCAAATTTTGGCACACAATTATTCATTCGCTTTCCAGTCTTTCTGCTTTTACAAAACTTGGTAGTTAAACTCTATAACTCAAGCTTTCTATTTATTCTGAATAATTTCAAAGCCACAGACTTGAATGTTGACCACTCCCTAGAAATATGAAGGCTCAGGGAAGGGATCGATTATTGCTATTTGGAGTTTTCGCATTTTGGCATAACGGTTATTTTACTTTTTAAATGTCTAGATATAGTAGGCCTGCCCGTTTACCAAAAATAATATCTAAGTTGGTTCATCACTCTGGCACCAAAAAACAGCACACTAAAGGGGAACTATCTACCACCTATAGGCTGGAGGAGTCAGATACACAGTTATTCATTAGAGAAGCCAAAAAAACGTAGGGTGGGCTTGAAGCATGGCTGCCACAAGGTTCCCAGATGACCATGGGCTTGGGTTTGCTCTAGGAGAGACTGACCTCCAGGCATTCTGAGAACCACGTCCAAACTTCAGGCAAACTCCTCATATGTATTTTGGTCCAGACCTCCCTTGAAATAGACCAGGCACCAAGAGTGTTTGTAGTCCATTCACCCTATGATATACCCTTTGGTGTGATACTGTTATGGGTTGAATGGTGTCCTCCTTCCCCTCAAATTCATGTGTTGAAGTCCCAATCCCCCGTACCTAAGAATGCAACCTTATTTGGAAAAAGGGTTGTTGCAGATATAGTTAGTTAAGCTGAGGTCTTACTGAAGTAGGGTGGGCCCCTCTAATCCAGTGTGACTAGTGGTCTTCATAAAAAGGGGAAATTTGGACACAGATATATGCAAACAGGGAGATGTACATTTTGACAGGGATATATGCACACATTGGGCACAGATATATGCACACATATAAGATGGATGCAGAGATCAAGGTGATAGTTCTATGAGCCAAAGAATGCCAAGGATTGCCAGCAAACCACTGGAAGCTAGAGTATGGGCACATCGCAGGTTCTTTCTCACAGCTCAGAAAGAACCAACAGTGTCAACATCTTGATATCAGACTTCTAGCCCTCAGAACTATGAGATAACAAATTTCTGTTTAAGCCACCCAGTTTGTAGTTCTTTGTCATGGCAGCCCCGGCAAACTAAGATACTAACCCAAGCTCTTGTATTCAAATACCCCAACAGAACTTACAGTTCAAATGTAGATGTCAGACACTTTTATCTTCAGTGAAGATCTAATTTGTCTGTTTGGTGTAAAGGAAAGACATAAAGCAATATAACCAGAAAGCCAAACCCTATTCTTGAGAATATGAACTATCATTGGCATTTAATTGAAAACACTGAACCTAAACCTCATTTGTGGCTGATGTTTGCATGTATCATCAGAGATTGGGTAAATTACTTCTTCTCTGGATCTTATCTCCCTCAAGTGTATGATGGCAGGCTTAGGCAGAATAATTGCTAAGAGCCCTTCCACTTCAACATTCTACTAATTATTATGTTGTTAATTCTTGTAAAACAATTCTTGACACAAAACATTTTTTAGGACCATAAAAATAAAAGTTCACACATATTCCTAGCACCCAGAGAAAACCGCTCTAAAATTGCCGGCATATGTACTGCAGCATCTTAATTTGATAAATAACTGTATCTCAAATGTTTATTTGCATCTAACATACTTTCAAAGAGGATTGGCACAGCTTCCATAAATGCCTAATATGAAAACAATACTGGAATGAGGTTAAAAGTAGATAGGCTTTGTAATGAATGCAGGGAGCTCATTGGCCAGAAACAATAATGTTAACAAGAATGGCTGTAGATGGTCACCAATAGGTAGTTTATCATGGAAGGGGCTTTGCCTATGTGTCTGCCCCATACCCTTTTTAAAACTAAGATAGCATTATTCTTACCTCCGTTTTATAGACGCAGAACCTGAGGCAGAGAGCTGAAATAGGTCACCCAAGGTTACACAGCTAGTAAGTGAGAGAATCAGGAATTAGACTCAAGCAGTTCTGTTTTGTTTTTTATTTGTTCTTGTTTTCTTTATTTAGAGACCGAGTCTCACTATTGTTGCTCAGACTGGAGTGCAGTGCACAATCATAATTCACCACAGCCTTGAACTTCTGGGCTTGAGCGATCCTCCTGCCTCAGCCTCCCAAGTAGCTGGGACTACAGGCATGCACCACTGGGCATGGCTAAATTTTTTTTAGAGACAGGGTCTTGCTGTGTTGCCCAGGCTGGTCTCATACACCTGGAGTCAAGCAATCCTCCTGCCTCAACCTCCCAAAACACTGTGATTACAGGTGTGAGCAACCACACACCTGCCCCTATATCTTTTCGTGGCTGCCTTGGGTTTCATGTGGAAATTTCCCTGAAATGGAGCCAAGAACTGGAGTCAATAATCTGAGTTCTTTGCAGATTATTTAAGGAAACTGGCCTACCTAGCACTTGCCAGGCTACCCAGTGATGGTCAACCAGGGGCAAAGTCATTGCTAAGGGTGACTGCAATTACTGGGTCTGAGAACCCTGGAAAACCATTCATTTTTTAGTCATATTTAGTCTTTTAGAATAGCTGAAGATATTTCTAGTACGACCTCTTTGTAGCAAAGACATTCAAGTTGTTTTTCGGAGTCCACAGACACTTCCAGTGCTCTCTTTGAAACAAATGATTTAGTAAATCTTTGGGGTTAACCTTCCTTTATAGTCTGATGTTTGCAATGGTGTAGACTCAAAGCTGCTGGCTTAATGCTGAATGGTCTCTACTCTAGCCCTCCAATCTGTTGTTAACTGTGATTTCAGAAAACCAGATGGACTTCAGTTTTGATTCTAATTTGTCACTGAAAATTGTAGTTTGTCTCCAACAAACCATGAGCTTTTTTTCTCTTGCCAAATATTTAATTTATAAAATATTAAGTGGTATGTTTATCAGAACCCAGCACCTATTGAATCATAATTTCCTTCCACTAGTTATACCATCCATCATGACTAAGTTTACTTTTATTCATTCATGAATATCTATTGAGCATCTATTATGTGCTAGACACCAGGGGTATAAAATGGAATGAGATAAACATGGTACTCTTCCTTGAAGACCCTACAGGCCTGACACAGAGCTAACCAAATAATTACAGTGCAGCATAGTGGGTGATATTATAGGGGAAGAATGGCACAGTGTATGGCTTAGAGTGTATGCTCAATCAAAATTTGATTAATGAAAGAATTAATTAATAATATGGGAGCACTTGGCAGGTACAATTAATCCAGCCTTGAAAGAAGCCTTCTATGAGAAGATGATTTAAACTGAGACCTGAAGGATGAGTAGGAATTTGAAAAAGGAGGAAGGGAAGGAAAGGGGTGACAACAGAGAAAGGTATTTTGGATAGGAAGAACAAATTCCAAAGCCAAAAGTCATTTCAAGAAACATGACACCCTGGAAAAACTGAATTAAATATAGGATGCTTAGAGTGTGTAGAATCATATAAAATAACGCTGGAAGATAGGCAGAGGCCAAAGCCTGCACAGATTTGTAAGAAAGTTAAGAAGATTGAATGTTATCCTAAAAACAATAAGATCCATGGGAGGGTTTTAAGCAGCTGGCAAAGATCATAGCCATCTTTGCATTGTAGATGATCCCTCCAGCTGCAGGAGGGATCCAATATTAGAGACAGAGATGATAGTATTCTAGATTGGGCAATGGTATAAACTATCAAAAGAAGGGTAGTAGTCAAGAAGTGATTAGGATGTGTAATCCAAGGGGCTGGGAACTATATGTGAAGAATGAAGGAGAAAAATGAAAAGATGATCTCCAGGTTTATGGGGATATGGTTTTTATCTATTGTTGCATAACAAACCCTGCAACATTTAGTGACTAAACAAATTGTTTTATTATTTCTCATGATTCTGCAGTGGATGTTGCTGAGCTGGATGGTTCTTCTGCTGATCTTGCTCATGCTTTCTCATGTATTTGCAGTCAGTTGGTGGCTTGGACTTTCCAAGATAGCATCATTCACATGCTGGGGGCCTTGGTGCAGATAACTGATAAACTGGGCTCCGCTGGGATGTTGAAAGAGTTTGGCCTCTTCTTTCTTTCCATGTAGACTCCGCATCCCATTGTCTCCACGGGGGCTCTCCAGAAGGATAGCTGGACATCTAACATGGCAATTCAAGTCTCCCCAAGGTGCAAAAGTAGAAGCTGCCAGTACCATGTCACTTCCACCACATTCCGTCGGTTAAAGTGGGTCACAGGACAAGGCAGAGTCAATGTGGGAGAGTCTAAACAAAAATACGAATGTGGAGAGGTGTGATTCATTGAAGCCATCTCTGCAGATGCTACAACATATGATGATACCATTCACTGAGGACAGAAAAACTGGAAGAGAAGCAGGCTTGAGGGAAGAAGAGCTTTTAAGTTGAATTTCGGACGGACTGAGCCTGAGACATCCCATAGGTGGGGAGATGTTTATAGAGATCTGTACATTTGAGAGAAGACTGGACTAGACATACACGTTTAAGAGTCCTCATCAGATGGTCATTGAAAGAGGGAGACAGCACAGAATGGGAGAAGAGAGGAGCCCAAAGCAGAAAACTAAGAAATCTCAGTATTGAAAGACTGGGAAGGGGAGGAGAAATCTCAAAGGGAGGCTGAGAAGATGAAGTCAAAGGAACGGCAGGAATATCAGCAGAGCTTTGAGTTGCATAATCCAAGGAAGATTGGCAGAGTCAGATGCCTCCAAAGAGACTGTGAGTCAGAATAAGTTAGGTTATGCTGCAGTAATAAAATAATCCCTAAAGTCACAGTGGCTTTGCCAGAGGCATTCAAACCACAGCAACTCCATCTTGAATAGGAACTGGGTAAAATGAGGCTGAGACCTACTGAGCTGCATTCCCAGGAGGTTAGGCGTTCTTGGTCACGGGATGAGAAAGGAGGTCGGCACAAGATACAGGTCACAAAGACCCTGCTGATAAAACAGGATGCGGTAATCTAGCAGCCCATGCCACTGGCTCTGCCTATGGAGTAGCCATTCTTTCATTTCTTTACTTTTTTAATAAACTTGCTTTCACTTTATGGATTTGCCTTGAATTCTTTCTTGTGCTAGGTCCAAGAACCTTCTCCTGGCATCTGGCTCAGGTCCCCTTTCAGGTAACAGCTTTATAATAAAAGTTTATTTCCCCCCTCACACTCAGTCTGTCATGGGACCCTGAGGAAACTCACCTCTGAGCAGTGATCCAAGAGTCCAGACTGGTTCCATCCTGTGTGTCTTCCATCTTCAGATAAGACCTCAACAACCACAGTGACAGGGGAGAGAAGGCAGGAGGGCTCACACATGTGCTTCTAGGTTTCAGCACAAAAGTGACACACATCACTTTCCCTTAAAGGATTTGGCCAGAAGCAGATTGCAAACTAACCACAAGGGAGGCAAGAAAATGCGGCCTTATACATTCAGGAAGAGAAAAGTGATTAGAACTTCGTGAACACACAGTATTGTCTTTGCCACGAAGATCAAATAAGATGAAGACTAAAAAGTGTCTTTTGGATGGAGCCACAAATTATCTTTGTATCCTAAGCAACTCACCCTAATAAACTCTCAAAAAAGATGCCTCTTGAGATACTTAAGTACCCACTGCATATTGAGTAGTGTGCCTAAATCTCATTCTAAAATAATCCTTAATAACCCTTCAGCCCTAGGAAACTTGGATTTGAATAACTGGCTCTCCAAGCCTGTATAATAATACCCACCAAAAATATCAAACATCTTCAAGGTGCCTTCCATCATGGTAAAAGCCAATTTGGATAAACCTGTGGTCAATCTGGCTGACTTTGCCTTTTCAGACAGTCAAAAATATGAATCAACAGAGGCAGTGGCTGTGTGGAGGCTCTATTTTAAGCCAGAATCTTTAATTGCATTGTCTTTTCTTATGACAAGTAATTAGAAATGACTGCTTCCTACCAGTCTGAATTACAAGATGATTATTTCCCTTTAAGATTCACTGGCTGCTTGGCATTGCAAGACTGTGATGTTATTAAAAATACACTAATTATTGGAGATTGTGGCCAATGAGAAGCAATTTTTCAGCTTTTGGGGTCCATTTTAGCCACAGGGAATGGGCTAAGTGGGAAGGAGCAAAGATTCCATGAGGACCCCATTTGTGGATTTTTCAGAGGGTGGTCCTGGGAATATTGGCATGTCACATCCAAAAAGGCTCTTTTTCAAACTAGCTTCCCTCCTCATGACTTAATTAACCAAGAATATAAAATTAATCAAAGGCAAGGGAGTGATGAACAAGAAAGGATACTGTGCTTCCAACAAGAAGAAATGATCAATCAGTACCAATAGGAGTGAGACCATTCCTTTCACCACGGAAGAATTTCAATCTTCAGCCAATGAAAAAGAAAGAGGCCTGGAGAAAATCAGCCCAGGGAAGTATTTCAGGGTGGTGGGTAAACATTGTGTTGTCTTGTAGTCACCATTTCCCCTAATGATGGGAAATAATCAATTATTTTAAAAACATTAATGTGGGGAGTAAAATATGCATTCAAATTACAGTCTTATGCTCACTCTGGTAAAAGTCAGTCCAAGTTAGAAAAATAAGAATGCCCAAGCAATAGGAGCACATGATTCAGAGAAACTTCACAGGGCAAATTCTTCATAGTTGCAACTAAGAATTATTGCCACTAATAAGACAATGCTTTCTGCTTCCTCCATGACACATTTCAAAGGAAGGACATTGAGTTAGAAACTTACCATCCCAACATTTTTATTTAATCTCCTATAAAATATATCCAGGTTTCAAAAGACAGTGTGGCTCCATCAACACAATGATTTATTTGACACAGGTACCTGCGCAAGAGAGGAGGTTCCACACAGTCAAAGTGGTTGATCTCATTGGATCCTCAGAAGGACAGAAGAAGCATCCAGATGGTCTGTGCCAGATTGTTTGCAAAGCCATATATTTAAGAAATAGAAGCCAGAGAGAGGCAGACAAATCTGGACATTTTACTACCATATAACAAGGGCTTGCAAATGGCCATGTAGCAGTCATTAGCCATCAATGTAAGCATATGATAATCTCTGATTACCAGGACAATGAAAAAGTGTAATTATAAAACATAACCAACATGTGTATGTACTTCTGAACCTAAAATAAAAGTTAAAAAACAAAAAAAACCCAGCCAGATGTGGTGGCTCGTGCCTGTAATCCCATCACTTTGGGAGGCCAAGGCGGGTGGATCACCTGAGGTCAGGAATTCAAGACCAGCTTGGCCAGCATGGTGAAACCCCGTCTCTACCAAAAATACAAAAATTAGCCGGGTGTGGTGGTGCACACCTGTAATCTCAGCTACTCGGTAGGCTAAGGCAGAGGATTGCTTGAACCCGGGAGGTGGAGTTTGCATTGAGCTGAGATCGTGTCAGTCACTGCACTCCAGCCTGGGCGACAAAGTGAGACTCCGTCTCACAAAAAACAAAACAAAACAAAACAAAAAAAACTTACACAACTAATGAAGAAAATGGTTTTTCTCTTGGATAAGAAATTAACCAATATCTAGGGAGTGACATTGAGAGTATAACAGAGAACTGCAAAGGAGAGGTGACTGAGGAAGAAGTACATTGGAATGTGAAGTTTTCAGTCACTTCTAATGATCAAAATCATGCTCACATTGCCCATTACCATAATAAGGTAAATGACCAGGAATGTGACAGAAAAAAGGACAAGCTGCAACTCAGCTTGATCTGTCGGTCCCAGGGGAATAAACTCAGCTACAGCTGTCCAGTGTTTCTTTGACATTGTATTTGCTTGGCTTCTAATGAGGTCTAAAGAAAAGAAAAGAAAAGAAAAAAAAGAAAAGAAAAGGAAAGGAAAGAAAAGAAAAGAGAAAGCATTTGTCTTTTGTCATTTAGCCATTTCCAAAAAAGACAGTATGGCTACCTTTAGTCTCCTGTAATTGTTTCTGGGTCCCATGAATGAGATAACATTTTACTGTAAAGAGGTGAAAATGTGTGGGTTCGCAAAATGTAAAAACAAAGAAGATTCAGAAGGATGAGCCACACTACACATAAAAGTGCATTAATGGCTTATTTTATAATCATAGAGGATTCTGTGCTTTGAAAAGAAAGTACTTTTTAAAAAGAAGATATTATTTCTTTAAAGTTTAGCAAAATTTGTCTTCCAACTTCATAATATTTAAGCCATATGAAAAGTATTTTCTGTTGTTTCCTTTCTTATGCTCCGAACTAGTAAGTTCTTGTCCATAGAGTTGAGCAAACTTTCCTTCCATTTCCTTCCATCCTCCCCCATTTTGTGATCTCAGATGAACCAGCTTCATATGTAGCCTGCCCCTCCACCCCGCTCCTTTTTTTTTTAACCATAAATAAGCATATAATGGGTAGAAAATTTTTTTAAAATTTAAATTATGCCAGCCAGGTGCAGTGGCTCATGCCTGTAATCCCAGCATTTTGGGAGGCCGAGGCAGGTGGATCACAAGGTCAGGAGTTCGAGACCAGCCTGGCCAACATGGAGAAACCCCGTCTCTACTTTAAAACTACAAAAATTAGCCAGGCGTGGTGGCGTGTGCCTGTATCAGGAGGCTGAGGCAGGAGAATTGCTTGAACCCAGGAGGCAGAGGTTGCAGTGAGCTGAGATCGCACCATTGCACTCCAGCCTGGGCGACAGAGCGAGACTCGATCTCAAAAAGAAAAAAAAAGATTGCCTATACACCAAAGGATCCCATAATGAGCGGGAGAAAAAGTCACTGGGTAGGTAGGTAGATGGATAATAGACAGATGGAGGGGGATAATTTTTCCCCTCTCCAAAATAGGAAAAATATGCTTGTGGCTGCATGGAAAAAAATCTTAAATATTTCAAACACTTGACTATTTCTGATGAGGGATAGACAAGGGAGTAAGAGGTGTCATTTTTTATTTTATCCACTTACTTATTGTTTTGGATTTTTCCAGTGAATAATTATTACTCTGATAATTACTTAATCATTTGATTTTTAAATCAAGAACTGAATTTATAGAGATACTTAACCATGGTAGTGGGGGTATTTCTAAAAGAGAAACTATTTTTTAAAATACAAGATGTCTTTAACTTCAAAATGTTGTGATAGAGAGAGTTAGTTCTTTGTAACCTATCGCACACATAGAAATAATGCTAACCTATTTAACACAGCTGAACTACCATATATTTGGGTAGAAGATATTCATTTCAAAATTAATGGCTCAACAAAAAAAATTACATGTAAAAAAAGTTTTTCCTAAAATGTCTTCATTTGAAGCAGATGATCTTTTTGCAGAGATTCTGAAGGAAATTTCTGAGTACACCAAAGGCTTGCTAACACTGATTCTTTATTATGTTGTCTGAGGTTCCAGTGTTTGACTTTTATCCTTATTACTACTAGTATTACACTTACATATATTAAACAGGATAAAGGTTTTTTGTTGTCGTTGTTCCTGTTTTGTTTTTGTTTCTGTTTTGACGCATGATGAGAAAAAGAGGTGGAAGAAGTTATGTGTAACAGGAGAAAATTGCTCAGGAAAGAAAAAGAGATCCCTGAGGTCTTGGACAAAAGTTTAAGAGAGACATAACAGAGAAAGATGTGCTCAAAGAAGATATGCATATAGATATGAGGAGGGGATTAGCTGAATATAAACAACTGAATTATAGCTGCTGAAAAGCAACGGTGAGGGGCAGGGTAGATGAAGTATGTTCACCCTTCAAGAGAAGGTGATACTTGGGTTCAAACAATTCCAGGTTTAGCCAGAAGGTGGAGCAGTTGTCTCAGTGTGGCTTGGTTGCTGTCTCTTGTGACCTCTGACTGGGTAGGGAGATTTAAAAATAATAAAAATAATAAAAATAAAAATAAAAAAGCACAGTGCAACAATCTATTTGCATTACAGGATTTCCTAAGTCAGGAGTTTGTAACTTGAGGAGTCCTTATAACTGACTCTTAAGTAGCTTCAACCATTTTGTATATGACTAGAAAAATCTCTATTCATCTCAAATAGAAGAGATGACAGAGGAAAAGTTGACTTATCTTAAAATCACAAAGAAAGATTTCTCAATCCACTCAAAAATTGTAAGAGGAGAAAACTTTTGAGCAATAATTTAAAGTCACTTTGGACAATGCTTAGTGCATCAAGAATCTTCAAATACTGAGGTTGGTTATTCATCAGGTCTTATACATCCAAGTACATATAGCTTCTAATGTGACTTAAAAAGCTTACAGACCATAGTCTTTAAAAATCATCCTTGTTGATTGATACTTAAAAACATTGATTCTACTGTATTAGATTGAGTGGTTTATTTTAAGCTACAGTGCAGAGAGCAGTACTTTGCTTGAAAACAGTAAAATAATAATGATAATCATTTTTCTTCTCCCCCTCTTTTAGGCTTTGACCAGGAGAGAATAACTACAAGAAACTACTAATTTACAAAATGTGCAGATGACCTACTTTATTCATAACCATAGGAGTTTTAATTTATTAAGCAATAATTTAATATAAGCAGTGCCTAGTAATTCTAGTTTACTGTGTGTTTTGTAGGAGAATAATGTATTACTTAATGGGGAAGATAAATTTCTTATTGGAAAATTTTAATAATGAACAAAATTATGTTTGGGTATTTCCATGGGAAGTAATTAGTTGCAAAACTGTCCTTCCCTGAAGTGCGGCGGTATTGGTGGCAATTGCTATTTAGTGGTGAATTCCCTTCTAAATGATGTACTCATGCCTTGCTGCAATAGAGTGAAGGGAGGACCAGGAATGGAACGACCCATGTGAGAGGTCCAGGACTGGGAAGGAAGCTCATTAAAGAAGCTCCTGACATCCATTAGCTCCAATCCCTGCTCCTAGCTACCACTGTGGGGATATGGAGACTAAGGATTCTGCTCCACACTCCCAAATGACTTGGCAGGCTGCAGAAAGCCTAGGTACCCAGCATATGTCTCTCCCTTTGGCTTGCTAAACTGCCTAAAACTTGTTCCTGCCACTGAAAAGACACCTTTGCATCAAGGTATAAGCTCTAGAAAGCCCTTGGTAAAATGCAAATGTTAAACCAGATGAGGAACTTATTAATTCATGAGAATCTGTGAGCACTTGGGCATTAATTAGTAATTATGTTATAGAGAAGTTTTGGAAACTGACCACGTATTATTAAAACCCTGCAAGTGACAAAACCCCAATTCGAACCAGCTTAAGCAAATAAGAAACTTACTGGCTTGCAAAGCTGAGAAGATGCCTGGGGTAGGTCATGGGATTAAGGGGAGAGCTTCAGGAACAAAGTCACATGGTCTGGAACCAAAAATCCAATACCACCAGAATTCTCTCAACCCATCTCCTAGTTTGTTTTATCTCTGGGTGTTGATATAATACTCTATTACTGAAGATGACCTTTCTCCATCCAGCCAAGGAAAATTAACGTGGCCAGATTGGTGCTTATATTATCCTAGCTTAGCAACACCAAAAAAAAAAGTAACAGAGAGATCCCATATTTCATCTGGCATCCACATATCAATCCCAAGGAAGCCCATGTATGTATGGTTCAATAGGTCACATGCCTACCCTTTGGACTAATAACTATTGGAACGGACACCATGATTGGTTCAGTCTGGGACACCCGACTGTCTCTGTGGACAGAGAAGAAGGATGCCAGATAGAATTCCCCAAAAGAGTCCCATGAAGTAGAAAAAGAGTTCTCACACAGAGAAAAGGAAACTAGTACAAGACATAAGACCCAAAAAGCTATTATTCCTCACTGTAGAAGAAAAAAAGTCTAGCATTTTCTGAAGGCATTTTCCATTTTTTATTTTGTTTCTAGGTTTCACCCTATAGATTTTGTATGTGTGGTGGCTTTCGTGCAGACCCACTGTCGATCTCCTTTGTAAAGATAGTAAGCTGTGGAAACCCAGCCAACTGAAAAATACAACTAACGAGCAGTATTATAAAGGTGGAATCTAAGCTGCTATCACAAAGGTCTCCCAATATTGTGTGGCTTAAACATGAAAGGCTTAACATTACTTTGCCGTGTAATAGTCCAGAACTTAAAAGTCCAGGCTTGTAGAGCAGATCTGCCATCTTCAGCATGCAGCTCCCTTCCCATCCGAGGTGGCTGCTTTATCTTTTATGTGCATCCCAAACATCAGAAAGCATGAAGGGGCAAGGAAAGCCCTACTCATTTCTCTGTAAGGTGCAAGTTGAATATGGTACAATCCCTTTGCCTGGAACAGACATGTGATCACATTGAGGTTCAAGGAAAACAGGAAATGTAGTCTCTGGCTGGGCAGCCATGTGTCCAGCTGAAACTTCAGAGTTGGGTTATTATAGGAGGAGAAAAATGGATATTGGTGAATGATAGGCAGTCACTGCCATACAGCATTATTCCTGATGGCTTGCAGATGAGCTAGAAGGCCAAAGAAAGGCTGAACAGCTCCTCAGGGTTACATGTCATCCCTTTCTTCCCTTCTCTTCAGAAGCAACACCAGCCCAGTGCAGGGGAGTAAGTGGGAGCAGGAGCTCTAAGGCAATAGGGAAGAGCACCAGAAGCAGAGCCAGTACTCAGTCAATAGCCACTAATATGGCTGCACTCACTGTGAAAATATTAAAATATAGCTGTACCATTGGGTAAAGGGTCAGTCCCCTAAGTTCTTTTGAATGCCTGTCTGAGACCCTATCTACCCCAACTCCTCTCCTGAGACCCTCATGCATCTCCCATGATGCAGCAGCTAAAGCGTTAATGTCTGGATCAGAGAGAGTCTCTAGAGATCAAAGCCTCTGTGATGGATACTCCACTGTGATCAGCCAGTGCTGATTGGTGACAGTTTGAAGATCATCCTTGGCTAGAAGCCTAACACACAGTGACCTACCTCAGCCACCAAATTCACTCTAAAATAAAGATAGAAGTGCAATGGATGGAGGTTACTGAACCTCATCCTTATTGTGCATTTGAAATCTTGCTATAGATACCAAGATTCTGAAGTTGAGTCAGATTTCCATGACCCATAACATCAGCAGACATGACCTGTAGGTGATGTTTATTTTGACAGAAGAGAAAAAGTTCAGCTTCTGAGTAAGAGAAAGTCCGGTGATGTCTCTAAAACAATGCAAATAAGCCATTAAGAAGTCAAAATGTGGGAAAGCCGGAATTAATCTAATAGATAGCCCTCCCAAGGGCATCTTCACACCACTGAATCCTTCTTTCAGCTGGGTTAGAGAGGTGCAATGGAATAGAAAGATTTGGAGATAGAAGGTCTGGGTACTAGTGTAAGTAGTGGAAAGAATGGGTTTGGAGCCTGTTTCCGTGATTACAATCTGTTCAGCTAGTCTCTATATCTGTAAAGTAGAGGATTATAATACTGTCTTTACCACAAATATAAAGGCTATAAGGGTTGAATGAATTAGGTATGCTGGGTGACTGGTATGTAGTAGACACTCAATACAAACAAGTCCACATTTCTTTTGCTTTTATTCTCTTGTCCTCTTCCCCCACTTACCCACACCCAGACACATACCACCTCCCACACACACTTGCAGAGGAATTTGTAGTGGAACCACAGTCAGGTAACTTAATGTATTTCTTGGGTTTTTAACATGAAAAAACAAGGAGAATGCCACATTTCTTGAGTGATGAGTGAGATTGTGAATGCACAGCGGATACAGATGTGAAGGACTACTGGTGTGGTCAAGAGGAGCAAAAGGAGGTGACAGATTTACATATTTTCCATGCATAGCTCCATCATTTCTACAGCATAACTTATAAAACCATCTACACTAAACATTTCAGTTTGCTTCTGGGTTAAAGCAAGGGTATGTAATATTGAATATACATTACAGCAAACGATTCCATATTTTAAAATGTGCCTGGCCCAAAGTAGACACTCAATCAGTATCTGTTGAGTAGAATGGATTAGTGATGAATCCAGCAGATTTTTTAAGGCAAAGGCAACAAAAGCAGAATGTACTTAAGGTATGCATGCACTTATTTCATACCAAACCCAGACTAATGTTTGAAGAAATGAAAATGAACCAGCTCATGAATTATGCTGAAGTTTACACTTCTCCTCCAACTAGTAATTGCTTTAAGGAGAGCCTCTGCCTCAGCCATTGTCAGCTAAGAGATGAAAATGCATGCTTTTTCTAAGTGTATATTTGAATTTCCAAAGTCTTGCATTTCACATGAAGAACCATATTTCCACTTACTAAAAGGAAATAATCAACGAATAAACTTTGTTTTTAAAGAAATACCTTTGTAAAGAGAAATAGAAATTTATACATAATTCATGAATTGGCAAATGCTTTTTCTGTGTTTCTTTAGCATTGCTCACGTAAAACACCTGGCCCAGAGGTGCAAAGTACGCCTTCTCTCTGCAGAGCCATCAACAAGTGTTTGTTGAGTGTCTTTTGGACTCTATACTAGAGAATCTCAAGGTGGTGGCAAGAAACCATTAGAGACAGGGAGGGATGCCATCAAGAGAATTTCTAATGTGTTAATAAAACTCATTCCCTCAAATTAGATCTGGTTTGGGAGGAGTAAAATTTGGAAGGTTAGAAAAAAAGGGAACATGTGGCTATTCCTTTAGGAAGGGCCTTGTGGGCCATAATAAAGAATTTAGACTATCCTATAGCAACAGGAAGCTGTTAAAGATGTTTGGTGGCATGTGTAGAGTGATAGAGAAATTGACCAGATCTGTACTTTGGAAAAATGATACTGGCAACTTAGGCAGGATGAATGGGAGTGGATAAGCCTGAAAGCAAGGGGCTAATCAAGGAGGCTATTACAAAAGCCCAGGTATGAAATGCAGGGGGTGCTGACCTCAGACCATTTCCATGAGGACACTGATTAAAGGGGGGTGGGGGACGGTTCAGGGAATATTAAGGGGATGGAATCGATAAGTATCTGAGGACAGGCAGGGGAGAGCACTTATGGGTCAAAACTGACAATAAGACTCAAATGAGTCTTAAACAAATTTAAATGATAGATTAATCGCAGGGGCGAAGTTAGACAGTTTTCCATTGAATCTTTGCCTCTCATGGCATTTAACTGCAAGATTTGTTGATTTCTGTACTGTATTTATGGAATGCTGATCTGATTTTCACTTGCTTAAAATCCAGTATTATTTGCACTGTTCGTCTCCTCTATTCTTCAGGTTTTCGGAAACCTGCCCTGGGTTACCCATCCCAGACACCTCTGTTCAGCTAGGGCAGTCACCAGGGATGGGACCTCTGGCAGTGACAGAGGAGACAAACTTTTTATTTGTCCTAAAATTTTAAACTTTTTATCAATGTATAGATAAAGTAAACCTCGTTCTATCAATTTTGGCAAAAAAAAAACCACACACAAAAAAAACCCAGCTTACTTAAATAGAGTACGCGTTTTAGGATCTCAAAACTTAAAATTACTACGTTCTTAGTCCCACCTAGAGGCCTGCAGTATAATACTGTGTTTGCAAAGTATGACCTAGGTACCATTGGTTAAGGTAATACATAGACGAATATGGCTTTTTGTCCTTTTCAAAGGTTATGCAATTCTTTGATTTCTAGTTATACCAAGTCATTGTTTTCATTTTTAATAGTGATAGGAAGTTTCCTTTTCAAATAAATTTATGTAGATAAAGAAAACTAGAGTTCATGTCCTTTGTAGGGACATGGATGAAATTGGAAATCATCATTCTCAGTAAACTATCGCAAGAACAAAAAACCAAACATCGCATATTCTCACTCATAGGTGGGAATTGAACAATGAGAACACATGGACACAGGAAGGGGAACATCACACTTCGGGGACTGTTGTGGGGTGGGGGTAGGGGGGAGGGATAGCATTGGGAGATATACCTAATGCTAGATGACGAGTTGGTGGGTGCAGCGCACCAGCATGGCACATGTATACATATGTAACTTACCTGCACATTGCGCACATGTACCATAAAACCTAAAGTATAATAATAATAATAATAATAATAAAAGAAAAAAATAAAAAAAAATAAAATAAAATGAAATAAAGTTTTTCTTAAAAAAAAAAAAAAAAAGAAACTAATGAATGGGTTAACCCAGGAATAGAAGGGGAACTGACTCTTCTCTGAGTATTTTATTTGCCTAGTTTTGACTGTTGGAGCATCATATTATTTTACATATTAAAAAATAAAGTCAACAAGGTTGGCGAATACATGCAAAAACAAAACAAAATCCCTAAATGTGAACAATTGGTATCAGAATCACAGAGAAAAAAAATTCAAACTAATTCTAGCATTTTGAAGACAATGCTTTGACTATATGCCCTTGGTGGAAAACATTCTAAAATAAAATTGCAATGAAATTAAAAAAAAAAAAAAAAGAAAAAAGAAAACTAGTTCAATGAAAAGAAAAATAATAAATAACATAGGAGGTTATCTGATGCGTCAAAAATTGTGAAGGTGACACAAGAGTGAATGAAGTTTGGGGAACCCTAGGCAAGTAGGCAGAACGTGGGACTCAAAAATCAAGCCCCAGCTTGGCTACAAGTAATCAGGGTCTGAAGTAAGTTGGGCAGTTTAGTTTGGCTGAATCTCATCTGTGAAATGAGGATGGTAACATCCACCTCATAGGGTCTTAATCAAAAGAGACAGAGTATGTGATGGCACCCTGAAACCTGCCAAGTGCATTAGGAACGTTAGCTTTTATTGTTGTGACAGGTGCCGGGATGTTCAGGCGCTGATTTACAATTGCTTTTCCAGAGAGAAATTGTAGCACCGGGAACCCACGTCCCCTGCACAGTGTACTGGGCCCTAAAACGCATCTGTTGCTTCCTGATGATCTTATCAATCTTTAGGGGAACGAGCTTATTGATTTGTTTCCCTTAGAAGTGCTTCTGTGAATTGATCTGGCCGTTTAGATGTTGCAGGCTTGCTAATGCCTCTGCCTGCGTCCCTGGCTGTGGTTGGAAATGATTCTGCTGCGGGGAAAAGGCCGGATCATTCTGACATTCTCCAGTCTGGCCTGGCTCCTCAAGGTCTGAACAGCGCCTGAGCTGATGCTTAACTCCTACAGAGTTCTGGTTGTTCAAAAACAACATCGGTAATCTCAGAATGTGGTTCTACTCTGAGCAGCAGCTGGGCTGAGGGTGATGGGTATTTCTATGTGTCTTTTTCATTTAAAACATCCAAAGGTGGAGCGGGGAGGGAGCAAAGAATGCCATACACTCCCCAAATAACCACTTCTACGATTTTTTTCCAATTCAAACATAGGTTCAAGGGAGGCAGCAGAACCACTGAATAAAGTGCATGGGGTTTTAAATCCATGTTTCTGCCACTTCCTGAGCAACCTCAAGCTAGTTATTCATCCCCCTACCCAAGCCTGAGTTTATACATCTGGAAAGTGAGGATATTAGTAATACCCACAAATAAAGTTTTGCTGTGAGGACTGAATGATGTAACTTATGCTCTGAACAGCTGAGCTCTACATCTGTGCAGGGCTACACAGCAGGGTCTGGACCTATAAATTACTTTCTCTGAAAATTTTTAAGCAATTGTTAAGCCTTGGTTAAGCACAATCCATTTATCACCTGCAATAGACATCCTACACCCTCAGACTGAAAAGGGTTGGCATTCCTGAATCAGCCTACTGCAATACTTACCAAATGGGATGGTGACTTGGACACTGTGTCAGGGAAGAGGCACTTGGTCCTCTGCTTTTAGGAAAAAGTCTTGGCCCACAAAGAGGGAGGACCTAATGATGTAATCTTTGTCATTTCGGGTCAACCTCCTAAATGCAACCTAATATGGCTCCTTCTGGCTGTCCTACTGTTAATTAGGCTCTGAGGAAGACTGCCTAAGAGAAAAGTGATGGGCAAGGAGAGGAGATGATCTGGGCCATGGTCCAGCATCCAAAGTGGACCCCGTGGGGATCCTACCCACACCCAGAGCACCATTGAGTTCCTACTAACCCAACTTTTGGGGCCTGGGAGGCACCTGGTACAGGTAAACATTCAGTGGTACAAGCCTGTGGTTTAAAATCTGTGAAATAATTCACAATAAGCAAAAAGCTCTTAAATATTTAATTACACATAGGACGATGCACAAATATTGCTTTGTGCACAATCAAGATCTTTATGGGGTCATGAAGAAGGTTTTATTCACTAGTGTGTGAGTGTATTGTGTATGACCAGATGCAGTAGGGCAGAGTGGTCTCTAAAATCAGGCTTAGCTGAGTTCAAATCAAATTCCAGCTTTGCTATGTACCAGCTGTGGAATTTTGAGTAAGCTACTTAATCTCTTTTAAGTCCTGGTTTCTTTGTTTCTAAAATGAGGATAATCATAGTACCTTCTTATAAGGTTGTTGCCAAGATTAAATGAGATAATGCATATAAAGTGCTTAGTACAGTTTCAGCATATGGCAAAGCCTGAATAGAAGTTAACTATTATTATTATTGGCCATCAGTGCCAGGTTTCCTTTCTCATGAACATACAGAATGTCTCTAGACCTGATGCAAAGAGGTTGCATAATCTCCCTAATCCAGTTCTTGGGAAGGTTGTTCCCTGTTCCATCGTAACATTTTTGGAGAAATATAGATGATGCTGGCATGTGAGTTTGAAAGAAGACACAGGTTGCATTGTAAGACATTGATTTTCGGCCTTACGACCATTGTGGTTTTTTTATTAACCCAAGATTCTCCTGCTCAGAAAGTTTTTACTTAGTAAAAGAAAGCCACATCTTGATGCTACCCCTGTAGTCACTTTCTCATTCATGGGACCATCTCTCAGACCTATTAGTGCTAGGGTTGACTGGGACTGGTTTTCATGTCATTCTAAAGGAAAAACTTGTTCTAGGATCTCCCAGTGAATCACAAACAAATTGGGTAATTCATGTGGACAGTACCCAAGTCCATTAATATTACCCAGGGGCATAACAACCTTAAATGAACATCTTACTAGTGGGTGTTGTGAAATAATTATGGACTTTGATGAATTATCTAATCCATCAACCACTTAATGGCTTTTTTTTTTTTTTTTTTGATGGAGTTTCACCCTTGTTGCTCAGCCTGGAGTGCAGTGGCGCGATCTCAGCTCACTGCACCTAGGTTCAAGCAATTCTCCTGCCTCAGCCTCCCCAGTAACTGGGATTACAGGAGTGTGCCACCACGCCCAGCTAATTTTTGTAATTTTAGTAGAGACGGGGTTTCACCATGTTGGTCAGGCTGATCTTAAACTCCCGACATCAGGTGATCCACCCGTCTCGGCCTCCCAAAGTGCTGGGATTACAGGCATGAGCCACCATACCCGGCCTAATGGCTCTTTTTAAAAAATCATTTGAATTTCTCCATCTTTGCACCTGCAGCAGCCTGGAATGTCATTCTCATACCCCAGTCCATCTGGTGAATACTACTGAATTTTCAACATTAATGTCAACTCTTCAAGGACACCTCTTATGTTTGTTAAGATATTGGTTCAGTTATTTAACACAGGTGAAACAATTACCAATGGAATAAGTTTATGTATTTTACTGCACAAATCTATAGAGGGCAATAGGATGGCTCTACCCCAAGGAGTCATTCATGGCCCCAGGCAGCTTCTGTTCTGCTGCTTTGCCATCCCCCCAAATCTTACCCTCATTGGTGCAGTTGAAGATGACTCATCATCCTCATGTCTACGTTCTAGCCTCCTGCAAAAAGGAAAAGAAGTAGTTCAGGGCAAGCAGCTTTTGTTGACCTAGAAGTGGCATGTATCCTTTCTGCTCATACCCATGGCACATGGCCATGTCTAACTTCAAGGGAAGCTGGGAAACGTAGTCTCTATCTGAACAGCCATGTGCCAGGTCCCAAAACAACAAGGAGTTCTCTTGCTAACTGGAAGAAGAGATGCTTATTAAGGGACAGTTAGCAATCTCTGCCACACTACTCCTTACCATTCCAAGCACCATTAGAAATGTAGGAAGCATTTTGCTGTCTTTTTTTGTTTGTTTGTTTTTGAAACCAAATACCATGCAGCTATCTAAAATAGACAAACCTACAGGTTTTCGTAGGAAATGGTCTTTGGGATATATATGTTAAGTAAAAAATGCAAAATATAGAAAATACGTATAATGTAATAACATTTGTACTTATACACACACATAGGTAGAGAGAGACTGTTCTTAGAAGGATACAAAAATAACTACTACTGGTTACTTTGGGGAGACAGAGGTAAGAGGGAAATACGCTTTTCACTAAATAACCTTTAAAATCTTTTGAAGTGTTAGACTGTGCATGTGTATATGTGTGCAATTTTTTTAAACGTTGAAATCACTGAATTATTCAGACTTCTTTTACTTATTACAAACTATTTTTTCTACAAGGAGGTGTGAACGGCATGGAAGCTAGTCTTAACCAGTTCTAGCACTGATGGTACCAAAGGACTTTCTCATCAAAGAAAAACTAACTCCAAGGCTAGCATTTAGATGTGGTTCCCTCCTACTAAGCAGAAACTTTTGGAGCAACAGAATCCTGGGTGAATAAAAAGACATAATTATCTTAAGGCCAGAAAATCAACTCCTCAAAGAATAGCTTGCACCTTAGGTAGCCTCCCACATGAATATCATCTATGCGTCTCAAAGGACCTACAATGAACATGAAACAATCTTTTAAATGGGTTACTCTAATTTCTGCAAATAAACGTGTGCTGAAATTTTCATCTTTTTTAAATTATTTATTTATTTATTTATTTATTTATTTATTTATTTATTTTGAGACAGAGTCTCACTCCGTCACCCAGGCTGGAGTACAGTGGTGCAATCTCAACTCACTGCAACCTCTACCTCCTCGGTTCAAGTGATTCTCCTGCCTCAACCTCCTGAGTAGATGGGATTACAGGAGCCCTCCACCACATCCAGCTAATTTTTTAATTTTTAATGGAAACAGTGTTTCACAATGTTGTCCAGGTTGGTCTCGAACTCCTGACCTCAAGTGATCCACACATCTCGGCCTCCCAAAGTCCTGGGATTACAGGTGTGAGCCACCACGCCTGACCTAAACTTTTATTTTAGGTTTAGGGCTACATATGCAGGTTTTCTATACAGGTAAATTACGTGTTGCAGGGATTTGGTGTGCAAATTGTATCATCACCCAGGTAATAAGTATAGTACCCTGCAGGTGGTCTTTTGATTCTCACCCTCCTCCCACCCTCCACCCTCAGGTAGGCCCTGATGTCTGTTGTTCCCTTATTTATGTTTGTACGTACTCAGTATTTAGCTCCCACTTATAAGTGAGAACATGCAGTATTTGGTTTTCTGTTCCTGTGTTAGTTTGCCTAGGATAATGGCCTCCAGCTCCATCCATGTCCCTGCAAAGGACATGATCTCATTCTTTTATGGCTGCATAGTATTCCATGGTGTATATGTATCACATTTTCTCTATCCAGTCTACCATTGATGGACATTTACGTTTATTCCATGTCTTTGCTATTGTGAATATGCTGTGATGAACACACATGTGCACGTGTCTTTATGGTAGAACAATTTATAATCCTTTGAGTATATACGTAAGCTCGTCAATCTGCTTTCCACAATGGCTGAACTAGTTTACATTCCCACAGCAGTGCATAAGCGTTCCCTTTTCTCCACAGTCTCACCAGCATCATCTTTGTGTTTGTTTGTTTCTTTTCTCCCCCATCAGTAGAGTGCTTAGAGAAAATAAAATTTAATCTTTTCAGAATTTTCTAAGAAATGACCTGTTTGTGTTTCAATGGACCTGAAGGAAATTCCAGCATAAGTAGATGAATGACCTCAGACATTTTGAAATGTTATTTATTTATTTATTTATTTGTTATTTATTGAGACAGAGTTTTGCTCTTGTTGCCCAGGCTGGAGTGCAATGGCGTGACCTCGGCTCACTGCAAACTCCACCTGCCAGGTTCAAACGATTCTCCTGCCTCAGCCTCCCAAGTAGCTGGAATCACAGGCATGCCCCACCACACCCAGCTAATTTTGTATTTTTAGTAGAGACAGGGTTTCACCATGTTGGCCAGGCTGGTCTTGAACTCCAGACCTCAGGTGAGCCACCCACCTTGGCCTCCCAAAGTGCTGGGAATATAGACGTGAGGCACCGTGCCTGGCCCAAATGCCCTTTAGGTTGTAGCTTCTTTCCAGTCAATTGAAGGCAAGAATGGGCATATAGAGGCGTTTCCATGCATGATTGTTCCAATATGTGGTCAGGTAGAGGAATGTTAATATGTCTGAATATTTTAACAGCACCCGGGCTTTCAGTGACAAGGTTGGAAAACTTTACTACAACGTGAAGCAGAGTCTATATATCTTAAGAAATTGTTGTCCACTTTGTTTTAAATCAATATTGGAGAACATACTTTTTCTAGCCTCAAAAAAAAGATAATTGGTTAAGAAAACAGTAATATTTTTCACTCTTCCCTCTCTGCTAATTTATGTTGCTCTGACTTAAGACTAAGATGGAGGGTGTATGTAAATTATATCTCTAAGAAATCAAAGACATTATGGAGGAAGGTAAAGGGGGTGACGGGTTTCTCATATTATTCTCTACTTTTAAAAAAATTGAGATATGATTCACATACCATAAAATCCATCTTTTTAAAGTATTTAATTCAGTGGACTTTCGAATATTGACAAAGTTGTGCTGCCATCACCACTATGTAATTCCAAAACATTCTCATCACCCTCTCTGGCTTTTAACATTTGCTTAGGTTGTGAGCAGAAAGGCTAAGGGCAAGGACAGGCACGGTGGCTCACGCCTGTAATCCCAGCAATTTGGGAGGCCAAGATGGGTGGATCGCCTGAGGTCAGGAGTTGGAGACCAGCCTGGCCAACGTGGTGAAACCCTGTCTCTACTAGAAATACAAAAATTAGCCAGACGTGGTGGCAGGTGCCTATAATCCCAGCTACTTGGGAGGCTGAGGCAGGAGAATTGCTTGAACCCAGGAGGCAGAGGTCGCAGTAAGCCAAGATCGTGCCACTTCACTCCAGCCTGAGCCAAAGAGCGAAACTCCACCTAAAAAAAACAAACAACAACAAAAAAACCCTGAAAAAAAAGAAACAAACAAACAAAAGAAAGAAAGAAAGGGAAAAGAAAGGCTAAGGGCAGTACTGAGTTCTAGGCCATGCTACTGACTCTTCTGGATCCCGGGAGCCCCAGACGATGGGACTTTGGGGTCAAAGGACATGTGTTTGCTGCTCATCTCTAGTACATACCAGCTTTGGGGTCTTGAGCAAGTTGCTCAGCTTTTCCATCACTTGGATTTCTTTTCATAACAATACCATCTACCCCAGAAGTCTTGAAACACCATATAGATAACAAATGCAAAACAGCTAGCCGAGTATCTAACACATAGCAAATACTCCAGAAAGCACAATATCTTAAGTTTCAAACAAGTCAGGTTTACATTCCTCCTTTGTCCAAGGTGGCCCTGCCACTGGGGCCGTAAAGAAATTAAGTTTTACACCCAGGCTCTTCCTGTTCTGGAAATCATCGCTTAAATCATCTGAGAAGTCATATAGCAAGTAGTCATCCACTATGTTCCCTAATGAAATTATATCCAGGTAAGAGGCCTTTATTCCCCTTGATGTCTGACTTTCCCCAGAGGGAGGTCTTTGACATCAAACACATGGCTAAAGTAACATCATTGTTCAATCACTTGGCCTTGGGGTAATCCAACAAACCCAATAGCTTCAAGTTCAGACAAAAATAAAGTAAGCGACAGCTAGGTAACTAAGGAATTCCTTTCCTGTTTTTTTAAAACACCTTTTTAACATATTGATTAAAAGGCTGAGCTTTAGACTGAGCTTGCTTTGCCATTATTAATGATGTGACCTTGGGTAAGAGTCAATGGATTTGAATCTCGATGGTGTGATGCACACAGCACAGTGCCCAGGTCATGTAAATCCTCCATAAACTGTAACAGGGTGCTCCAGTCCTGCTGAATCACCTCCTGCTCCTCCGAATCACCTCCTGCTCTCCCCGGCTTTCTTACTGTCACCTCCACCCAGCCAGTGGCCTATAAAGCCCTGGAACTTTCTTTGCGCAACTTGGAAGGCTTGTTTTATTTTCTTTTGTCCCTTGAAGGAGCATGTGATAGGTTTAAAACTTCTCTAAGATTGCTTCCACCTGTGAAGTAAAATGATTACATGCTCTGATCCTGAAGAAATGTTCTTAGAATCAGAGCTTCACAGAGACACGGAACACCCTGTTCTCATCAGCTAGCCAGGAGCCAGGAATGACATCCAATCCTAGTTTTTTGTGTGGATGCCATAGACTCCATGGCAGCCTGGTGACATCCAAGAATCCCTTCTCAAGATAATGTTTTAAAGTATAAACAATAAGGAACATCTCCCCCACAGGGAAAGGCTGGGGAGGTGTTGGTTAAAGGATACAATATTTCAGTTAGGTGAAAGGAATAGTTTAAGAGATCTATCGTACAACAACATGGTGACTATAGTTAATAATAATGTATTGTTGTCTTGAAAGTCACTTAGAGGGTGGATTTTCAGTGTTCTCACCACAAACACACAAAAATAGTAAGTAGGTGAAGTGATGTATATGTTAATTAGCTAAATTTAGCCATTCCACAGTGAATACGTATTTCAAAACATGTTGTACATAATAAATACATGTAATTTTTGTCAATTAAAAATAATTTTTAAAATTCCTTAATAAATAAAAGTTTTTAAAGGAAAGATAATCTTTAAAAGTACATAGGATTACAACAGAAGCCAATGGAAACAAAGTTATAAAAAATGTTTTAAAACAAATTTGTGCTGTAGTAGCATATGTGCTTCTTCAGTAATGCATTAAATAACAAGATACAATGTCTAGTATATATCATAACTTCAAACTTAGGATGAATACAAATGATCTATCAAGATAGCTTCAAAAACTCTATTGTGAAATGAAAATATCTGTGATTTCCACTGGCTACAAAGTCACAGGTACTGATAATTACTACTGTGGCTATGTTGCCCACATTCATCATTGAAGAAAATGCTGCATTTCAGGTAGAGGTTAGTGAAAGTATATATGTATATTTCCCTTTCTCCCTTGAATTCTATCCATGAACCCAGGGTTGAGAACCCCTGCATTAAGCCAAGACTAACACAATTCAAAATATCTACAATGGCGATTGGGACATGGTCATAGACTGTTTTCAGATAATCCTGCCTGTTGATCTAATGAGGTCACAGGTCTTTGCACTGTGTTTTGCCTTCCTTCCAATAGGAAATACTGTAAGGTAAAGACATTTAGTCATTATTTATCCACACAGATTTGTAAACAGCCACTCTGGAATGAGGGCTGGAAAATGAAGGATTCAGGTGGGCTTTTGTCATTTGCGCCATCCATCTGTCACGATGGTGAAGAATGAGCTTAGAGGCTGACATCCTTTCCTGTCCACCAACTGATGTTCTGCACTTCATAAGTGTAACTGTTTTTTCCCTTCCACATCCCATGCCCCTGGCTACTTCTTGTCTTGTTCACTTACCAGAAAGAGACCAGGAGCTGTAAATATGTTGCTTTGCAGAAAACATTCTCCCTCCTCCTGGGGATTGCAAAGCCTTTCAGGCCTTGGACTTCCTTCTGAGTCTGACTTGGATTCCACCCCATCACTGCTCTCCTTTTGCCCTTTCTAACCTTCACCTGCCTCCAGAGTCTTTTGCAAAATCTCCTCCAGGGTCCGATAGTGTGTAACCTTGTGGACTAAAATGAATTCTTCCTCTTGGAAGGCTCTAAAGAGCAGTGGTTAAGAAGAAACACGCACTCCAGAGACCAGCCAGCCAGGGCTGGAATCCATTCCTGTTGCAAACCTACTAACTTTGTAGTTAGTAAGCATATTACCCAGCTCCTCAATGCCTCAGTTTCCTCACAAGAAAAAAATGGAAATGGCACTTTATCTCACAGGGTAGTCATGAGGACCAAACACATTAAAGCTTGTAAGTTTAAAATAGAGCCTGGCATACAGTAGGCACTCAATAAATGTTAGTAGGTGTTTCTTGTCAGCCCCTGACTGATTTTAGTCTGTTCCTGTCCACCCTCAGCAAAGTTCTCCAATTCCAACCTTTGCGTAGTCACTCACACTCTACGTTCCTGGACAGTTGATTAAATGACAACTGAGGGCTCTTTTTAATTTTCTAAGGCCTGAGCTGGACAGATCAAGAAAGGATCTAGAAGTTACAGCATGATCAAGAGCAGCAGCAACCAGCAACAGCATCATGATAATCATATCTGACATTTGCTGAAAACTTATACTATATTAGATGCTTACTGTATATTATATTTAATCCTCTCAACAATCCCACACTCTACATAATTACTCACATTTTTGGTTGATAAATCAGACACAGAGGGATTAAGTTATTTGCTCCACCAGGTGACACAGTTCCCTTCTCTGAACTGAGGACCATCTCTAACCATAGGCTGTCTTCCTAAGGATATGCAGTGGTCCCAGAGACGCATCTGGAGTGAGTTATGGACAGCTACTATTTGCTGTGTTGTCTACTTCCCTCTAAAACCACTTTCTGATTCTCTGCACTCTACCATTTTGAAGGAGACTTGGCTTAGGGGTGGCTCTCTGGCATCAGCTCTGCAGCTTTTGTGAAGTCACATGTGGTACCAGAGTTGCCAGGAAAAAGGATGCCTTGATGAGCCAAAATGCAAATTTCTTAGGAGAGGAAAAGTGAAAGTGAGCTTGTTCACACTGTGCAGGGCTCCAAGGAAATGACACAATGTGAGAGACAGAGTGTCCTGCCACTAGGCTCCATCATATTACAGGGATATTATTTTGCATTTCATCATAAACTTGCCTCCCAACAGTTTACTTCTTTGATCAGTAAGAGAAGCTGAGATGACCCAAATTAAAACGAAGGTGGTATTCAAAATACTAGAGCTAGAGCTGGGTGCCTCCAGACATTTACAATGTAGTCCTCTGGGAAGCTGGGATGGAGGTAGCGGGGCATGGTTGTCTCACCAAGCCCCAGAGTTTCCCTTGTCCTGGAGACAAGTCACTCAAAGTTGCTTAAGACCAGGAGAAGGAAATTTGGTGACCCTCATCAGTTTATTCACATCTGAAAGGATTTCTAGGGCCTTCTCTGGGGTTTCCAAAGAAACCTTGTGGCTATTTGTTTTTCCTTTTCTTTCTCTATCCCTCTTCTTCCTCTCTCCACTCATTGCTTTCTTTTTCTCCATTGGTCTTGCCTTTTCCAGAATGCCTGTCCACTAGCCTGCCCAAAAGCTTACAGAGACTTACCTCGTGGGTTTCCATGACTATAGGAAGGTGAACTTTCCTGTGGCCAGGCCCAGGACCTTGATTGCTCTTTTTTCCAATAAATTATTGTTTTTGTGGTCTGCCTGTCTCAGATCTTCTAAGTTATATTTACAACCAAAGACTACAACCTAAGAGTTCCGGGAATTGCTGGCATATTAAACTAGCACAATTAGTGGCACTCTTTATAAACAATGTTGTCTTGGAGACTTTACTGAAGGGCATTTAGAGACAGATTTTTTAAAGAATATTTAAAAGCCTTTTATTTTATTCTTTTTTTTTTCAGGCAGGGTCTCTCTCTGTCACCTAGGCTGGAATGCAGCGGCATGTTCATAGCTCATTGCAACCTCAGCTCTTGGGCTCAAGCAGTCATCCCACCTTAGCCTCCCAAGTAGCCAGGATTATAGGCATGTGCCACCACACCTGACTAATTTTTCTTTCTTTTTCTTTTTCTCTTTTTTTTTTTTTTTTTTTTTGCTTAGGCGGGTTTCCAGCTCCTGCCTTCAAGCGATCCTCCTGCCTTGGCATCCCAAAGGATTGGGAATACAGGCATGAGCCACCACACCTGGCCCTAAAAGCCTTCTAGAAAGATAATTCAAAGTTTGATATGATGCAAATATTTGAGATTTCTGAATCAAACTGCCTGATCAAATGCAAGCCACATTTGGATGCTTGTGGCAAGAAGCCCTGACAAATTTAAACCAGATCAGCTGCTAATCTTTAAACCAAAGAGGAGGCAAACTGTGGCCTCCCTTCAAATGAGGGGAACTGAATAATGTGTTGATTATGCCCAGCCAGAGGGGTACAAAGGTAAGTACCAGAAGTTTACACAGGGATTCTGCTTGGAGAAAGTGGCCCAGTCAAAGGGTCCAAGGAGGAGGCAGGATTCCATTTTGGGGCTGTAGTGAGGACCCCTTCCCTCCAAAACAGATCACTAAGGCTGCCAGAATTCTTCCCCTCACCTGTTCCCAAGGTAGTCCCAGTTCTGGAATTTTCTGGTTTGCATTACTTATAGGGTAGTTTAGTGGTTCCTATAACCTCTAGAACTTAAAGCACACTGCTGGACCCCACCCCCAGAGTTTCTGATTCAGTAGGTCCAAGGTGGGTCCCAAGAATTTGTGTCTAGCAAATCCCCAGGTGATACTGATGCTGCTGGTGCAGGAGCCACACTTTGAGAACCATTGGTATAGTTAAATGTCGCAGGCTCTTGAATGAGATTTTCTCATTTCAAAGGCTGGCCCCATCACTCATAAACCAGGGGTGCTTCAGCAGGTTAAGTCTCTGTTGCCTCCATTCCCTCACCTATTTAAAATAAAACAGAGGATAGGAATTGTACCTGCTTCATGGTCTTGTTTTGAAGGATAGATGAGAAAATGCATGGAAGGCACACCCTGTTCCATATAGCACCTGGTCACCTGCCCACACGGAGCTTGTCGGGTGTCCTGGGGTGTCAGCAGTCTGCAGGGTTTGGGGGAGCTGGACAGCCCGGACCTTGCCGGATATCATTGGTCTTGAAGGCACCTGCACGCAGACTCCACACTGTCGTTTTAAGTCCACCTCAAAGACCTGAATTCAAATCCTGCCTTGGCTGCCACTTAGTCCACATATCTGCATCCAGATGTGAATACTTTTATCAATGCCCTGGTGTGCTTCTGGGGCACAGAAAAGCATGGACAAGAAGCCTCCCTGCTCTCTGAAGCACTAAATTTTATATTTGGCTGAATTTGGCTGCATGGGTTTAGATGTCCCAACCCACCTGGATTTCCAGAGCCCAGTGAGGTTCTTGCTATTTTTTGAGCACAACTTCCTTTATCTTCCCTTATCCTTTTAAAATAAAACTTAAAAAAAAAAAAACAATGACCAACCAAAAAAAAAAAAAAAAAAAAAGAGAAGAAAAAGAAGAGTTCAATTGCTAGACTTGCTTTTTGTTTTTATTATCAACAATCAAGTTAATGGTACACTCTTGGAAAACTATATGCACATGTAGAAATATTTCCCTTTTAAATAGAAGCATTCATTATAACACATATAAATAAATTCAAAAATCTGAAACATAACTTATGACAATTATGTTCACAAACATAGTCCAACAGGAAAAAAAAAAAGAAATCAGACAGACATGCACCTGATAACAAAAATATATACCATTGTCTGAACTGTGGCCTCTCTAAACACAAAAGATTGAACCCGTGAGAACCTTATTACACCATAAAGACACGCCATAGAGACTACAAGAAGAGAAAAACATTATACGGTCACGTAGAGGAGACGGTCTGTACTGATATTAACACGATACAATTGAGTCACAGAACACAGTTGTAGAAAGACACCGAAAAGGTTAAAGCCTCAACATTCAACTAATATCTAGAGTTTGTGCCTTTTAAAATAAAAACAACAACAAAAAAATCAAAACAGAGATGTCTAAACTGCGCGAAGAATGGAACCCTCAATATACAGTCCATCCACCATACAGGATGTGAGTCCAGTTTGGATCATTCCAACAGAAATGCAAACCGAGACACCTCTGCAAACGTGTGTGTGTGCCTTTTCCTTGCTCGGTAGATTTCTCTGCAGCCAGTTACGTGGACTGCAATTGACCCCAATCCAAAGCAGTGCCAAAAAGTTCAGTAAAAGCTGGTGGAAGAAGAAAATGCCGACGGGGTAGGCGGGAGCGAGGAGGAAAAAAAGAGTTGAGAAACATGAGACACATTTTGCAGTTTGCAGATGAAAAGGCATCTCATGGATAGGGCATCTTTCAGGGCCGAACGGCTGCAAAGATTCGGGGTTGGGAGTTGCAACTGTGTGGGGTTCCAATGCGCTAATGGCGGGATGGTGTTTAGCGAGGTGGGACAGGCAAGGGGGCGCGAGAAAGTCACTCCGGCCGCCGGGACAGTCTGAGCAAGTCGTCGCCGCAGTGACCCGAACTCAAGGACACGATAGGAAGGGGGGCTGGAACGGCGTCCCTACTCTTCCCTGAAGAAGAGCCCCAAGAGAATCCGTGCTGTTAGGACGGAGCGGATTTAGGGGTTCACAAGATCGAGCCTTCAGCTCCAGCTGCAGCTTCTCCCCAGCCCCTCCTTTAATTTGTCTTTTTTTTTTTTCCTTATGTTTTTTAAACCTTTCTGGGTTGTTGGCTTTTTGTTTTTTAATGGTTTCTGCCTTCCAACTTTTTTGTTTTTATTTTTACTTTTTTGTCTTTTTTTTTTTTTTTCTAAACAAGTCACTGAGTTGGTTGAGGCCCCCCATCTCTTCCTGTCGCCTGCTTGGGCCACAGACACACATTCCCCGAGACAGACACGAACTGACACGCAGACACAGCCCCCTGAGAGTGCCCCCGCGTCCGGGCCGCGCTGCTCACAACCCCTGATCAGCAGGCGGAGCCCTGGCGCCGCTGTGAGGCCCCAGGCAGGTGCGAAGCCAGGGAAGTTTGTTTTGTTTTGTTTGGGGGTTGAGGAAGGGGGTAGGAGTGGGGTTGAAATGAGGGCGATGCCGTTTTCCCTTTATTCTTAGCGCGATTACTTCAGGCCCTCAATGAAAAAGCCATGGCAGCAGCGACGACAATAGCCTTGGGCCTACTCGCTCGCCCACTCGCCCGCCCGGGCCCTGGCTCGCCCGCTGTCGCCGCCGCCGCCGCCGCAGGATTCCAGATCAGAACATACTGCTCTTCACTAAGGCGGCTTTGGCACCGTTGGGTCTTTGGAGCGAAGATAGGACGCTGGCGAAGGGACCCCCAAGCGAATCCGGGATGGAGGTGATGGGGCCGGGGCCGGGAGCCCAGCCTTGTCCAGGGCCCCCAGCCGCAGCCAGGCCTCCAGCTGCCGCCGCTGCCGCAGCCGCCGCTGCTGCTGCCGCGGCCGCCGCCGCTGCTGCTGCGCCGCCCTTGCCGGGTTCGCCTCCCGGGCCCCCGGGCCCCGCCGCTCCCGGAGCTCCAGCCGGGCTGGGCCCGCCGCCGCCGCCTCCATTCGCCCCGCAGCTGGGGGTGGGGTTGGGATTGGGACCTGGGCCCCCAGTGCTGTCCGGGTCAGTGCTCTTGGCCTCTTTGCTCTCGTCGTCCCTGGAAGAGTCAGACTTTTTGCCCGAGGAGCCGTTCTTGGCCGCGGCCGCTGCGGCTGCCGCTGCGCGCTCCTGCTTGCGAAACTTGGCGCGGCGGTTCTGGAACCACACCTGGCCCAAGACGGAAGGAGAGACGGTGAAGCAGGGGGAGAAAGACGAAAATGGGAAAGAAAAGCACCGGTTAGTGTGGCCCACGTTCTACTTCGGCTTGTTTTAACACCCTCCTCCCCATGGGCTGTGATCACCCCCGCGCTCACCGGGTCCACCAAGTCTACCGCTTCTTATTGCTGTGCATCTTCGGAGAAACTTTCTTAGGGGGAGTGAGCACGCCAGAGACATGAAGGCTTGCGGCAGAGTTTAAAAAGCCGCAGGTCCCAGAAAGACCCGAAAAGGGAAGGCCTTATTTTGGTGGGCCTCTGTCCAGTTGGCTTCTTGAGCAAGCCCCGAGCTCGCCATTCACCCCTAAGCCTAAGTTCTAAAGTTAAACTCTAATTGGTAGAAGGAAAGGGGATCCTCTGAGTTTGCTCCGCTGCCCATCCCCGGCCTTTGGGCCTGGAAGAGCGTGCGATGGTGCGCACCGCTTCTCGGTCCGGAGCTCACCCAGAGAGGCGCTGTGGCCAACTCGTGAGCGCACCTGTGTCTAACAGGTTAGAGTAAGTCATGGTTCTTGACCTTCATGAAGTCACAGACCCTTTGCAAATCTGATGCAAGTCACAGTTTCCGGGAAAATGAACCTATATGCCATGGGGCCAGGTTAAAACCACTTCAGTTAGGAGGCATTTTTTTGGGGGGGGGGGGCGGGGGGGAAGGAAAAACTTATAATACGGGAACAAAATCTGCACACCTTCCACCACAGGTACTTCCTGTCCCCTAAATTGTGTCGCTCATCCACGTCCCAAGGCCCCCCATGTCTCTGCTCGGGTGGGAAACACTTTGCAACTGTAAATAAAATGCCAAGAGCGTGCTCTCTAAGCCTCTCTTGAACGCACAGCCACACCAAATCCAGTATTTCTGATCGGCCATGGGGCCCTAGGTCCTTCTCGCTCGAGACTCCAGGACTTCGAATTTCAGCAGCCGCCGCTCACCCCCACACCTCCCCGGACCAGTGCGGCGGAGCGGGGTCGGTTTCCCGAGGCGCGTACCTGGACTCGCGCCTCTGTGAGGTCGATCTTCAGGGCCAGCTCCTCCCGAGTGTAGATGTCGGGGTAGTGAGTCTCCGCGAAGACCCTCTCCAGCTCTTTGAGCTGCGCACTGGTGAAAGTGGTGCGGATGCGCCGCTGCTTGCGCTTCTCGTTGAGGCCGCCGTGGTCCGTGAAGAGTTTGTAAGGAACTAGATAGAGTATGACAAAGGAGACAGAAAGTGAGCAAATCTCGCCGGCCGTGGAGCTAAAATATGCGGACTCCAAGGTCAGGTCATCCGGCAGCCGCTACCTACACCCGCGCGAGAGAGTTGCAGAGAGAAGCTGCGGGAAGAGACCGAGGAAATTTGTTATCTACGGAAACCTGGGCTCAAACTTCGGGCTTGGCGGAGTCCTTTCTGGCACAAGCGCCTTTGGGTGGATTGAAACAGCGCGATGTGACGGACTTGGGATAGTGCTTTCAGCAGGAAAAAACCAGAGAGGAAAAAAAATCCAAAAACGTCAGTCGGAATATCAGGGAGCCAGGAAAGAAGTTACCAAACAGTCCCACTTTGGGAACTTTTCAATTCTCAGAAAGTTGACCTGGCTCAAAAGTTGGGGAAAAGAGCTGCAAAAAAATAATAATAAATTAAAGAAATAATCATAAAAATGACCAGCCAAAGAGGTGTGAGCCGCTGTCGGTTCTTAAAAAAAAGAGACACTGCCAGTAATGAGCTTTACTCTTTGTTATTTAATTATTTTCTAAGCTTTACGTCTCATCGCAAAGTAAATAAATTATGCCTATCATTTTGGCAGCTTAAGATAATTTTGTTGGCGGTTCGGGTGTGACTAGGATAGTGTAACCCTGTAAGTGAATTACCCCTCCCTGCAATCGCTTCTAACGTGATAAATTCTTTCATTTGTGTAAGCAAATTTCGTTTGGTAAATACTAAACACATTTCCATTTTCAAATGCAATCAAGGCTTCCTATATACGGGCGGAAAGGCGGCTTCCTCCGCTGAGAAAGCTGACGGTCCTTACCTGCGGCGTACGGACTGCTCTGGTGGTCCCTGAGGGTGCCCAGGCTGCAGGATCCCGGCGTGAGGGACGGGCAGCCGGACGTGGCCCCAAAAGTGGTCCTTATCGGGTTATACTGGAAGCCACTGGCCTGGCTGCAGGAACTGAAGTCAGCATAGGCTGAAGCCAGGCTCGAGGTGTCCATCCCAGCCATACAGGACTCGTAGGCAGAGGAATTGAGGTAAGAATATTCCATTTTATACATTGAAAAGGTTCTGGATGGCTCAGCCAAGTGGAAAAACGAAATAAAAGATGGATATGGAGAAGGTGGCTGGAGTGGGGAGATGTGCACAGCTCAACGCCTGCCTCCAAACTGGCCTCCTTACTACCAGCAGAGCCTAGTTTTATGAAAAAGCCTCCTATGAGATGCCTTGTCTGAGGTCTCTAGAGCATATAGTCCTCATAATAAACTTGGCTCTTTCCACTTGGACAATAGCAAAGCGGTTGGTCTTATTGCTGGCGCTTTTTACATGACAATAACTCATCCGTCTATTGGGCTGGCACTGGGGAACTGAGCTGTCCAACCTCCCTATCATTGATTCCTGCATCTCTAATTAGAATTTAATACCACACCATTACGCACCGAGCCCCTGATCCTCCCTTCTAACCAGCTCCCTGCCCTTTAATTCAATCACACTACTTGGAAATAATGAAAGTTGGGTGACGATTCTCCCTGATCCAATTTCTCCGAGCTTTTAAGCCTTTTTAACTGATCATATACCTTAGGCATAAATTGAGATAGTGTGTGTGTTTTCCCCCTTCTTCGTCCTCTTCTTTTTTTCCCCTTCGGTTAGGGAGAAGAAACCTTGATGTCATAGAAAACCTGTTTTGTAAGAGTGTTACACGCTCAATTTAACAACAAGCCTACCCCCCGAAGTGCATGAAATGTTATAAAGGACTGGGACATTGGCAAGACTCAGGCGCCCTGTAACATAGAGTTAAGTGGGCCAAGGGGGTTTATGTGAACGATAAGCAGATTTCTTTAAAAATACACCTGGTAGAGGGGGTTTAAAAAGAGAGAGAGAGAGAGAAAGCATCTTATAAATTGCATTTCTCCTTGCAGCTAAATGTGCTTTCAAGAGACTCAGGGTATACAGCCACTTAAAAATAATAATAATAAAAAAATCTGAGGAAAGCTTTTGAATGTAAAACATCTGGATTCTCGACCGTTGTGTTCTTTGCTCTCAGTTCTATCTGTTTGCATTAGCGCAAGACTTGCATTTGGTTGGTTTGGAGTTTCAGTGAGGTTGTTCGTTTTAATTACGCCATAACTGGCAAACGAGCATGAAGTGTACCCAAATGTATCTCCTCTTTCATCTCTTTCGGGCGCTCTTCCTCTTTCTCGCCTCTATTTTTTTTCAGGTGCCCACAATCCTCCACAGACCCGGGGATTGTGTCTGTTTGCCTTTTAGGTTTCCGGACTGTAGTGAGGGAAATTCTTGCCATGTAAATGCCCAGGCAAGGGCTCCAGGTCGGGCACCTTTCTCGTCCGATTCCTCAGGCTTTTGGGTGCTGGCAGCGAGGCACAGACAAAGAAGTGAGCAGTGATTTGTGGACCTCGGTGGCCCCATGATTTAAGCGGAGGGTAATTTTCATTCGGTTCGTTAGGCCCTAGCAGAATAAGGGAAACTATTTCATTAAAGCCTTCCTCTCGGTGGACAAGAGGGGGAAAGCTTAGTTGAATCGCCGTGTGGTGTAAACAAACCCTGGATATTTTATATGAATTAAATGTGTAGATAATTAGTTTTATTGCATTCATTACCCCCTTTATGTGCTCTGTAACAAGTCAGTAATTAAAGTAACAAACTCATAAAGTCTTTATAGGGGCATTTAGGCGTTCAGTGTTTGCCAAACTAAGTGGTTTAATTCGATGCTAGTGCCGGGGAGTGGATGGGCGCCCGCTCTCCCCTGCCACCGTGTTTTATTGCGCACTAAACTGCCGCGGACGCAGTAATGGATTAAACAGGGACAGCGGTCCCCAGCCTTGTGCTTCTCTGCAGGGTGAGTTTCAGGCTCGTTTCAAGTGGTTGCAAATCCTGGGGCGTGAGGAAGCGCTAAAGTCGGGAGTGCAGGGAGCCGGACCTACCGAGGATCCTGGTGATAGTTTTATGGGGAGGGCTGATAGTTTTATTGCAGTTGTATGTTGTACAATGCGTATTTGATAAAGAAGGGCCCTTGGTGACCAGTGTGCACTTTTTTGTGCACGGGGGTGAAATGAAAATAAATGCATACAAGGTTTTACTGCGGCGGGAAACAAATTGCAACGCTCTAAATGGTTTTTCTTTATGGTCACCAGACAAGAGGAGAAAAGGGATGCAAACATCTGTCTTCAGTCCCCTAAACCTAAAGGCCAGCAAAGACGGATGCGAATCCAAGTGCTATTACAGCGGAGATTTGTCTTTATTTATCCTGCTCTCATGAATATGAATTTGCATTTGGGCCGGGAGGTGGCTGTATCCCTTTGGACTCCACACATGGAATTTCCCCCACGCTCATCCCCCTCCCCAACCACTAAAGGAAGGTGGGGGATAGGTTGTCAAGCACAAGGCTGAGATCGTCCAAGTTTCTTCGTTCCCTCGGATTTCGGGTTGGGGGATGTGCTTGCTGGTTTTCTGAACCCAACTCTGCCGCGGAGGCCTGCACTCGGGAGATGTGGATGTAGGGAGCACAGGCCGGAGTGTCCACCGCCAGCCCGCTCGTCTGCTGTAGGGTTTAAGCGCGTTTCCCTGCAGAAGAGAGTGACCAGGGGTGGCCAGGAGGTGATGAATTTCGGCTCCAAGGCCTATTTTTCACAGTAACCAGGTTCACACCCCGCTTGGCACTAGAGCCTTACTGCACCCGGGGTGTGTCTCCGCGTGGTGCAGAGCGCGCGCTCTACTCCGGAAGCTACGCCCGGGTACCGCGCCACCGCTGTGTGCCCGGGGCCTGATCCCTACGCCCGAGTCGAGTGCAGGGCAGGGCAATTTCACCGTGGGTCCTAGATTGCTGACAGTTCCCAGGCCCCTTTAGCTTTTGGGGATGAGTCGAGACTAGGACCTAAAAAGTGCTGGGAGCTCGGAGTAGAGGGGTTCATGTTGCCAGTTTCTGAGGATGGCTCTTAGGTGAAGATGTGGAACTTGGAAATTTAGATGGTGCACAGAGGCACTTCCTGAGCGAAAGGGAGTGTTGGGGTGGGGAGTTCAGTGGGCAACTCAGGGGACCTGGACGCTAACGGGGCATAAGAGGGTGTCAAAGGGAGAAGCTGAGGGATGTGGGCGAGGTCTCAGCCGAAGGGCGCTGGCAAGGGAAGTGCTTGGCAGGGGAGGGTGCCCGGAGGGCGGTCAAGAGGCAGGCCGGGGCTCGGTCCCTCCCGGTCCTGGGGTCCCTTCCCGTCCCGCGGTTCCGGAACGCCTCGCCAGCCCTCTCTGGGCGCCCCCTGCTGCCGGCCGCCCCGGGTCGGGGTGCCTTGAGCCTTCTCGCCTTTGTACCAGGAGACCTTTCAGCGCCGAGCCCACACGGTCGGATGAGCAAATGCGCTCGACTTCATTTTCCCCTTTGTAGACCTTGTAGGTTTATTTTGTTCAGTGTCACCATCCCTCCCCCACCACCCCTGGCCTATCGTCCCTCTGCCCGTCTTTTGTGGCCGGGGGTCCTGCTTCTGCTTGGAGATGAAAGGCGTGCGGGGTTGGGCCAGGCCAGAGCCCCAGCCCCAGCGCCCTGTTTTGTTCCAGTTGTGCTTTCTACACGCGAGCTCTCCCCTAAAAGTTGTACTAAATGGTTAATTTAATTATTCCAACTATAGACCAACTGCTTCAGCAGCCTCCACCACGCGTCTGGGAGGAAAAAAGAAACCATCTATAAGAAATAATCTAATAAAAGTGAAGTGTAGAAAAACCCCTCCTGATTTTCAACCGGCACAAATAGAATTAAGAGCTTCAGCATCCTTTCCCCAAACAGACCTTTTGTCCAGATCACAACTTCAGCCAACCAGCAATGTGTACAGTGCCTGCTATTTATTTTAATAGAGGCGGGTGGGTAACAGGATGGATTGATAGATAAATGACCACATGGATAGATGGATGAGTTGGATCCATCTGCCTCTGCCTTCCCTTTCTTAGTATGCGTACACGGTTGACTTTTTCCCCCTGCCGATTTTCTGAATCAATAATGGAAAAGCAATGCTATGTGATAAAAGGAGGGGAAAAGGCCATTTAAAGCACCAAAAAGGAAGAGATTACCAGCATATATACTATCAGGAAAAAAAAAAATGTTTACATGTTACTCAATACCAACTGAAAAAGGTTGAAAGTTTAAAAGAAACTTTTCTTTCCTTTTCTTCACCATTCATAGGAGGGTTTCTTTTTCTTCTTTTTTTCGTGGAAAGTCAGAAAGAATGTTAGAAGACAAGGAAACAAAACAGCAAACAAAATGCCATTGTATTGTAGTAGCGATTCATGGGAAAATGCTTGTCAGCCTCCTAATGCCTCACTCCTAGGAGGCTGTTTTGAGGCTGTTTTACCGCAGGCGAAGCACAATAACATGGGAATGAATAAAATATTAAATACCAGTGAGAGTTTCAGAGGAATTTTCTTTTTGATTGCTTTATTCGATGCTGCATCCAAATTATCCCAGCAGTTAGCCCACTGTCTGGCATACTCAACTCAGAACCAACATTTCTCTCAACCGAGAATGAATAGACAAGATTTGTCCTTGGGTTTCTCCAAAAAGATTTCTGCAGACAGCAGCCTTTCCCACTCACCTGCGCTAAGAAAATAACCTAGACAGAATTTACTGGGACACCATTTCCCCAGAACAGAAAGCATACCAGTCACAGCAGCCCCACATCTGATGACCCACTACATTTTCCTAGCATTTTAGAATTTCCACCACATTTTCCATTTGCGTAGCAACCATGATACACGTTTCATAATAGAAACTCTTTGAGGTTCTAGTAACTAACCTCCTGGCACTGTGAGACTAACAATTATTAGCTGATTGACAATAGTGTATACAAAGCAATTAACACAGTGCTTGGCACATGGAAAGAATCCAGTGACTGTTAGCCACCAGTATGATGATGATGGCAATGATGATGATGTTGGTAAGTCTCCTTGAATTGTATATTAAACACTTGACTTTGAGATTTAGATGGTGCATAGACACAGCATTTTTCCTATTGCATGTTTATAATACATGTGGAAGAGGGTAGGCTAAATCAAAAAGCAGGCTCTAGGATATCAAATGGGAGAAAAGAAAGCAACCAGGCAGAAAATTTTATTTTTTAGGAATTTGCTGGAAGGTGTATTTGTATTAGATAGGTTAATTATGTTTTGTCTTATAATATTATATACAGTATTTATGCATAATTAATATGGTGCTTTATCTTGTATGTAAATGTCAGTATGTTCAGGGTGATCTCACTTTGAAAGGCATTTGCACTGGGTTAGCTGTGTGGGTTTGGGTTGAACTTTTATGGCTAACTCATAGATGATGTTTCTGTACCTGGGTTAACTTCGAAGGTACCCCATGTGTATGTGTCATATAGGTGATGGTGTACAGATCTCCAAAATCCATTCTTTTAAGAACTTTTAAGGACATTTCAAAGCCCCACTCCACTCCTCCCCTCCCCTTCTCTTCACTCCCACAGTGCTATAATTAGCAGAAGGGGCTGCATGTTACCTTTTTGCTGGAGTTTGGCTAATAGTAGTAACATCTGCTGGGCTGCTGGGTGGGAGACATGAGGCATTTGATGTAAAAGTGACACAGATGTAAAAGTGACATCTGCTTGTAACAAAGGGGAACCAAAATTAAATTAGCCAGGAAGCCCTCTCTGTCTAAACCCAGGGGGAAAAAAAAAACCTATTTGAAGAAGGAGGAAAAAAAGTAATCATGAGCCCTGACCAAGCTTGCAGGGTGCAGAAGAGAACTTGCAGAGGGGATTATGATTTTTTTGAGCCAGCAGCTCCCAAAATAACTGGAGGAGCAGCATCCTAAGGTAGCAATGTCCTAAGACCTTGAAGGCATCTTCTTACACTCCAAAGAAAATGGTCAGACAAGATTATCTTTCTTAGCCAAGCAATGACCTGAGCTGTGTGAGTATAGTACGGGCTGAGAAATCATTTTCAGGTTGAAGACAAGAAGAAAGTAAGGGCAAAGCCTTCAGAGTTAACAATATCTCAGTATATTTTTGGGTAAGTTTGGGCAGAAACAGATTTTCATTTAACAGCTATATTCAAACTCCTACTTCCAACTACTATAGATGAACCATTTTTCATCAGGCTCATACATGTGCTTAGGAGATTGCATTTGGCAATTAAAACTGCCATGGTGCCTAAAATTGGGCTCAATTGTGGCACAGGGGTGGGGTGGGGTGGAGGTGAGATATGCTAACATCCTCCTAACCATTGTTCTAGGAAATCACAAGTGTTACAAAGGAGCATCTCTCTCTCTCTCTCTCTCTCTCTCTCTCTTTCTTATAATGATTTCCTAAATTTCTCTAAGTGGAACAAATTATGACAGCTTTATATAAATGAATTTCACAATGATAAGAGAAGCCACTGGACAAGAATTCCCTCAACCTCCTATGTTTCATCTAGAAATCGATCAACTTCTGCACTCATTCATTCTCCATTGCTCCTGCTACTTGGAGGAGGGAAGCCTAGTCTCATCTAAGGCCAATCCCTCTATCATACTTTGGAGTTCGATCTCTTCCCCTAGCTCAAGCATCCTACCCAATTCTTCCTCTCTCATGGATCTTCAAACTCTCATCTGCCCGTCTGGACATATCCTATTGTTCTCTAAACATGCTCAAGCCACACTCATACAAATTACCAACCAACTCGTTATCCTTCCTTGGCTACAACCCACCACCACCACTTACCTCTCATCTGCCCTTTACAGATGAGAAACATCTTGAAGGAGCTATCTCTTCTCACTATCATTATTTCTTTACTTCTCGATCACTCCATAGCTTCCTGTAATATGGCTTCCACTACTCTCATGCAAATTAAATATTTTTCAGTAAGGTTATCAGATCCACTGGGGGTTTTCCAGGCCTCCACTTACTTGAATATGTAAATCACTAGGGTTGTTTTACAAACGTTTCTCTTTCTCTTCACTTCTAGGCATATAGTGTGATTTCACTTCCCTGCCCCCTAGAAGTTAGATATGGCCATGTGACTTACTTTGAGCAATGAAAATTGAATGGAAGTGTTAAAGTGTGACTTCCAGGTGGAAGCTTTGAGAGCTAGCATCTAAGTCTCCACCCTCCCTCTTTTGCTCTCTTCTATGCTCCAGATGGTGGCTGCTTTGTTAGCCTGAGTTCCAGAGTGAGGACACCATGAAGTAAAGATCTCAGCCGACCCACAATGGACATATATTTCCTTAGAGTCTCAGGGAAGGCTTCTGGAAGAGGTGACATCTATACTGGGTACTAAGCAGTGAGTGGCAGTGAGCAAATGGTGATGAAGTGGAAAAGAAGTTTCCCAGTATGTTAGCGGCAGTCAAAGACTCCAAAACCAGAGAGAGCATAGAGTGTTTGAGAATTTCTAAGTAGTTCAGTTTAGCTTTTGGTTAGAGCAGAATTGATAGGGGCTGGAACACACCAAGAGGTGTGTGATGAAATACAAGATAAGAGCAATAGATCTGGAATCAGACCCTACAGGATTATGGATGCAAGGTCATGTGATTTGGGGAGGAGGGCATGATGGAAAAGGGAAGCCAAGAGATAAATTAGAAGGCTGTGGCACAATGCTAGTCAAGGAATAATAGAGTTTTCAGCCAGAGAACAGCAGTATAGGATAAAGAGAAGTAAAGGGGTGCAAGAGATGTTAGAGAAGTAGAGTCTTAGCACAGGCAGAACCTACAGTCCTGCACAGTGCCGGGATTTCAGGGGACCCAGGAAGACACCTCAAAGCAAAAACCCTCTCTCGCATTTTCTGGCAAGACCTTCACTTCAGTACCTCGGGTTTAGTGATCCTCAATAACATATTTCTCTGGGTTTGGCAGCATTTGATGATATTATCCATTCATTCATTCACTCATTCAACCCATATTTATTAATTACCTACTATGTGCTAGAAATCTGTACTTTAGAGTAGAAGTGGTTTAGGTATTGTCTTGAATGCTAATTTTTGAGATGAAGCAAACCCAAGAACCGCTTAGGTTCTTGAAAGTGGAAGAACCGCTGAGAGGAAGGAGAGCCGCTGGTCTTGAAAGTGGGGACACCCACAAGAAAGTTTGGGTGCTGACCTTGCAGGGTCTAGAACTCACACTGGATGGACTGGCCATTGGACCTATCACTGCTCAAGCTGGGGAAAGGGCCTAATTGCTTCAGGGATCAGAATAACAATTTTGTGAAATTATTTTCAGTCCTAACATTCTGTTCGTTGATTTGGTGGAGAGGGGGTTGTCTGGGAACCTTCTCTACATATATTCTTGGTGAAAGAAAGTACATAAGGGACAGTGTGTATATTGGGAAATCAAAGCAGTATTTTGAGATTCATAAAGAGGGCTCCATGAAGAACAGGAGAGAGAAGAATGATTGTCTTCTGTTCCTCCATCCTTTCCTTGATGGTCTTAGGATTTTGTGTTATCCCCGCCAGGTGTATTTTCAAGTGAAGGTACCGAGAGCCCAGTATCACAGAGGAAGAAAGTACTGATGGTGACACAGCAGGTATTTTAGAAGTGGGGGCAGCTATTTTAGACAGCACTTTCCTATGTTGTTCCTGTCACACCACGAAGATGCCCATTTCATCCACCCACAAGAAAGCTGCCTTGGTCCTGGTACTCAAGGGCTCTATGTTGCCTCCATCGTATCCAGAATTAATTCCAATAACACGTTCTTTCATTCTTCGTCAGCACAGCGAGGGAGCTAACTGAAAGGCATGTTGGGAACACTGGAATCATTCACTGTCTTAAACGACTCAGCCTTGAAATACATATAAAAATGAGTTAGAATTCAAAAACTTTAAAAATATTTCTTTTTCTGGGCTTTCAAAAGACCCTACTGGTGCTGCTGTTTGTTTGTCTCATTTTGTTTTCTTTAGGAGATTTGTGGGGTTTGCCAGTAAGGTGCTGTAGCATCATGCATTTTAATGTGTATTTCAGCTGATTCAGAATTTAAGACAAATGCAATCCAGTACTCAGGGACAGGCACCACATGTCCTAGACCTTAGGAGCCAGAAGACAATAAAATGCTCACAGTGATGCATGTTTGTAGTATTTCCCCTGTTAGATATAATGGATAATATTTCTTTTCTTTTAAAACACACACTTCTTTTCTTCTCTCTCTTTTTCTCTCTCTGTCTCTCTCCCTCTCCCTCTCCATCTCCCTCTCCCTCTCCCTCTGTCTGCCCTCTCTGTTTCTGTCTCTGATTTGTTTACTCTGGTAAGTTAAACCGCAGTCTAGAGAACTCTAAGGCTAAGGGTTCTAATCACAAACACTGCCAACTCTCTTGCTTATTCATAAATCTTTATCATTGAAATTGGGCTTGAGGAAGAGAAGGAGGAAAAGAGATTTCTAAGAAGAGCCAGGGAGGCTGCTAGGAAGGAAGTAGAACATAATAATGAACAAAACAGCACAGTGAGTCACACAAGAGACTGCAGAGCAGAGGCCAACGGCTTTAACCCAAACCCCAGGGAAACCTCTTGAATGAACAGTGTTAACTGCTGAGAGGTGAGCCACCAAGCTCTAAAACAACCCCAGGGTGGGGCCAGACTGTGCCCTTGCAGAGACAGAGCTGAGAGCTGAGGACAGATTGGACTTCTTGGCCTTGCCTTGGCTAGGCCCACATTCTTGGGGCAAACTCCTTTTTTTAGCAGCTATTGGGCAGCGACCTTCCTCCTACCTGCTGAAAACCCCCTAAGAGTCACTGCTGCTGCCCCCTGGTCTCTGCACATGGAGATGGGGCAGCAAAGCCCCTCCAAGGGGAGGTCAGTGGTTGCTGATGAGAGGTGGTCAGGCCAGAACAGGCTGCACCCGACAAAGGGAGAAAACTGTGATGTTGTCCAAGCTGGCCCTGTGTACCCTCTTCCTATTTCATTGATTACTTCCTTTTTTTTATGTTAAAATAATAAATATCCATTATGGAAATTGTTGTAACATGTGTGCGGAAAGGAGAATAAAATAAAAGGAGTTAATTTAACTTTTTCATATAATTTTTCAGTCTTTTTTTCCATGCATACATTTTTTTAAAAAATGAGAAATTCTCTATGAACTGTTTTGTTCATGTTTCTCACTTTTAGAAAAATTTTAATTTTTTTAAATTTAAAAACATCAACCTTTCTCCCTTAAATTATATGTTATAAACATCTCCCCATATCATAAAATATCCTGACATGTCATCTTTTTGGCTAGGTGATATTCCACTGCAAGATAAACCATAGTTTATTTAGGCAACCCTGGTTTTTTGCTCGTTTTTTTTTTTTTTTTGATATTTAAGTTGCTTCTAATTTTTAAAATATATTTAAAAATCTGTCTTGGACATTCTTTTAGCTAAATCTCTGTGCGCATCCATATGCTTAGGATCAATTTTTTTTTTTTTTTTTTTTACTTGTTAGTGATTTGAAGCTCAAGGATTAATTCCTAAAAATGGAATTCCTTGGTCACAACGTACACACTTTCAAAAGGCTTTGGAGTTGCAAAACTGCCTTCCATGAAAGTGATACCAGTTTATACTTGTAGAGCAGAATATGACACTGTCCGCATTCCAATACTCACCAACATTGCATAGTTCCATCAAAAAAGCTTAGCCCATTCTCTTTCTACTGTGCTATTGTAAAAGAGCAAGAATTCTGAAGAAAAGGGAGAGGGTGCCAAAAGAAACTAGTGATGCTACGACAAAGAGGGAAAGCAGGAACAGGTAATTTTTAAGAATAACAGAGATCTAGAAAAATGGAGGAAAAATGCCCAGTCCAGCTTTATTTATTTATTTATTTATTTATTTATTTATTTATTTATTTGAGACGGAGTTTTCCTCTTGTCACCCAGGCTGGAGTGCAATGGCTCAATCTCGGCTCACTGCAACCTCCGCCTCCTGGGTTCAAGCGATTCTCCTGCCTCAGCCTCCTGAGTAGCCGAGATTACAGGTGTACACCACCACACCCAGCTAATTTTTGTATTTTTAGTAGAGACAGGGTTTCACCATGTTTGGTCAGGCTGGTCTTGAATTCCTGACCTCAGATGATCCACCCACCTCAGCCTCCCAAAGTGCTGGGATTGCAGGTGTGATCCACCACGCCCAGCCCAGTCCAGCTTTATTTAAAAAATAAAAATCTAATGATGACAAAGGATCCTTTTGTGTATGTTTAGAGCCAGATGATAAAAGGAATTGTATTTTTTTCAATGTTGATAAATGACAAAGAAAATTGAATAAAACTCTTATTTAATTTTTTTTTTTTTTTTTTTTTTTTTGTCAGTGGCATGATTACGGCTCACTGCAGCCTTCATCTTCTGGGCTCAAGCAAGCTTCCCACCTCAGCCTCCCAAGTAGCTGAGACTACAGGTGCATGCCACCATGCCTGGCTATTTTTATAATTTTTGTATAAAATTTGTATAATTTTTTGTAGAGACAGAGTCTCACTATGATGCCCAGGCTCGTCTCGAACTCCTGGCCTCAAGGAATCCTCCTACCTTAGCCTCCCAAAGTGTTGGGATTACAGGTGGAGTGAACCACTATGCCTGGCCCAAAACTCTTATTTTAATCTTGTCCTTTCTGTCAAGGAGAATGTGCTTCAGTATGGAAATGACTAGTGTGAACACTGGTGACAGAGACCAGAGCCCTATGTGCACAGAGTGATTGGGAAGGGTCCAACTACTCTAATGAGTTCTGCAAGAACTCTGTCCTGGAGGACCAAGAGAACTGGTCATTGTGATGGCCACATGACTGTGATTTTTGTGGTATCATGGAGAATCAGGCAGGAATGAAAAAACTGCTCTTCTGGCAAATGCTTAAATTTTCACAAAGGGAAAGTGTGCTCTGAAATAGGTCTGTAAGCTCAATAACAATTTTAGGTACAATTTTAGATTGGATTAAAAGATAATTATGGGAAATTTTACATGTTCAAAGAAGAGAGAACAATATAAGGAAGCATGAACCTCTTACTCAGATAGAACAATAATTGATTCATAACTGTTCTTGTTCCACCCCTCATCCCAACCTCCGCTCCCTCCCTACTAGGTAGTTTTGAGGCAAATCTAAGATATCATATCATTTCCTCTGAAATTATATTTAATATTTCAGTATTATCTCTAAAATATAAGGACTCTTTTCTTAAAATACACAATCCCAGTACTATTATTATACCAACAGCATTAATAATAATTTCTTAATATCCTCAAATATCTGATGTTCAGATTCCCCTGATAATCTCACAAACATTTGTTTTAGTTGGTTTACTTGAATCAGAATCCAAGCCTGGTCCAAGCTTGCATTTGATTTTTGTGGCTCTTTAGTCTTTTTTGATTTATAGGTTCCTCTCCCGCCCCCTTTTTTTTTCCTCCTTGCAATTTATTTAGAAGAAGCAGGTCAGGCCAGGCGCCGTGGTGGTTCACGCCTGTAATCCCAGCACTTTCGGAGGCTGAGGTGGGCGAATCATCTGAGATCAGGAGTTCGAGACCAGCTTGGCCAGCAGGGAGAAACCCCCATCTCTAGTAAAAATACAAAAATTAGCTGGGCATGGTGGCACACACCTGTAATCCCAGCTACTCTGGAGGCTGAGGCAGGAGAATCACTTGAACCCAGGAGGCGGAGTTTGCAGTAAGCTGAGATTGTACCACTGCACTCCAGACTGGGTGACAGTGCAAGACCCTGTCAAAAAAAAAAAGAAGGAAGGAAGGAAGGAAAGAAGGAAGGAAGGAGGGAAGGAAGGAAGGAAGGAAAGGAGAGAGAGAAAGGAAGGAAGGAAGCAGGTCATATGCACTTAGGATTTCCTGCAGTCGCCTCCCCATGGAGTTGTTTCACTCTAAATCCTATTATTGCTGTAAACTGCTAGTTGAATCTAGAGTCTTGACAGCGCCATGTGCAAGTTTTTAGCAAGGATACCACGTAGGTGGTGTTGTGTACTTCCTCCTGCACCATACCAGGAGGCTAGTTGTCGCTCCTTTTAGGATGTAAGGTCTGATCTGTGGGGTTTAGGTGTTGTCAGCTGGAACCATCCATTGTAAAGTTTCTCATCAGCTTTTTACCTAAGGATTTTAGGAGCCATGGATCATCATGGCTTAGACTACATTACTTCATTCATTTAGTGGGTGTAAAATGGTGATATTTTAATTATATCACTCTTTGTTGATTTATTAGTTAGAATGCTTCTATAAAGAAAATAGTTCCTCTTTCAATTATTGGGTCCCTAAAGTATGGTTAGTATGGTAAGATATGAAAAGGCAGGATAAATGCTGAATTCTTACCTTGTATTTGCCATTATTATGAACTCATGCGTTTAGACATATTTTATGTATTTTCTTTCATTGCAGTAATTATTCTAATTATTAATCAAATTATCCAAGCTTTGACAATGGAAACTTTCAGTTTGACTTCTCATTTTTTGACAACCCCAAATCGTCTTGGATAGTTTCTTTATCTTTGAAAGCTTCCTTGCTTTTTATAGCTTCCTCACTGACTGGCACGCCAAGATGTTCTAGGCTCATCTTTTACACTTTATGCCTAGAGCTGGCATCACCCATTTTGCCAAGAAGCGCTGGTTCCTTTTCTTGGGAACTGGTACTTAGGGAGCACATTGTGCTTGCTAGATTGGATTTGGGAATGAGTGATTTATGAGTATTTTCGAAAGGAAGCATCTGTTAGTAGGCACCAGGATCTAGTTGAATTAAAGTCATCAAACATCTGTTAAATAATACATGGCTCATTCTTAGTGAAGGAGAGGAGAATAGGCATAAACAAACAGCTGGGACATGATGCCATGTATAAAGAGCTTTGGGGAAATGAATCAGGCATGAAATAATTATGTCTGGAGTCAAGGACTAAAGCTTCACTGAGGAGGTGACATCTGAGCAACAGAAATAGTCGAGTAGACAGGTGGAATGGAAAAAGATCCTGGGCAGAGGAAAGAACATGAGCACAATCTCAGAATCATCAAAGTGCATGGTGTGTTTGAGGAAGTCAGATTTGCTTCATTTCCTTTGACAGGGTTAGTGAATTTCGAGAGCAGCTGAATGCAGGAGACATAATGTATCTGGACTTTAGCAAAGCATTGGTCCAGGACTATCATATCATTGTGGACAAGATGGAGAAATATGGACTAAACAATAGTACCATTAGATGAATTAACAACAGTTAGGTGAATAAATGAACCCAAAGAATGCGGATTAGTAAATTGATGTTAGCATAGAAGATGGTCTCTAGTGGAGTGGCACAGGGTTTGGTCTAGTACAACATCTTAATCAATGATTTAGATTAAAATATAGAGCAGATACTTAATGAATCTGCAGATTATATGAAACTAAGTGGGACAATGATAGTTTTAGTGACAAAGTCTGGATTCAAAAAGATATTGGCAAGTTGGACCTCTTGAGAAAAGTTCTAGGGATGAATATAAATTTCCATAGCTGAGTAAAAAACTAAGCAAACAAACAAGCACTCACAGACACACATAAAAATACTAGAAGCATAGTTGGTAAAGCATACATGAAAAGGAGTTTCGATCTGTATAATTCTCTACACACGTTAGAACCATGAACACTTTTACACTGTTGGTGGAGTGTAAATTAGTTCAAGCATTGTGGAAAGCAGTGTGATGATTCCTCAAAGACCTGGAATCAGAACTACATTCAACTGAGCAATCCCATTACATGGTATATACCCAAAGGAATATAAATTATGCTATCATAAAGACACATGCACACATATGTGCATTGCAGCACCTTTCACAATAGCAAAGACATGGAATCAACCTAAATGCCCATTGATTGTAGACTGGATAAAGAAAATGTGGTACATATACACTATGGAATACTATTCAGCTATAAAAAAGGATGAGAGCATGTCCTTTGCAGGAACATGGATTCCTCAAAGCCATTATCCTTCCCAAAATAACGCAGGAATAGAAAACCAAATACTGCATGTTCTCACTTATAAGTGAGAGCTAAATAATGAGAACTTATGGACACATAAAGGGGAACAACAGACACTGCAACCTACTGGAGAGTGAAGAGTGAGAGGAGGGAAGAGGATCAAGAAAAATAACTACTGAGTATTACCCTTAATACCTGGGTAACAAAATAATCTGTACAACAAACCCTCATGACATGGGTTACCTATACAACAAACCTGCACATATACCCCTGAACTTAAAATAAAAGTTAAAGAAAAAGAAGTGCATAGAACATGTTGGGGATGTTGATCAACAGTGGACTGCTCTGATCCCTCTTGAAGAATACTTTGAAACAGCAATTGACAAACTAGGGTAGTTCAGAGGAAAGTGGTCTGAGAGGCAGGGGAATTTTAAAAGCTACATTAAAGAGTCAAACAGGGACTATAAAGCTGCAATAGCTATCGAGCTGCCATGTAAAAAGAAAGTCAAAGCCTTTTGCAATATCACCCTAAGGCAATATAAAGGTACAACTAGGAAATCATTGGGTAGAAGCCAGCCAGCAGGAAACAGATTTCTGCTCTGTAGAACTTTCTAATAGTCAAAGCCTCCTGGAGGTGGGGCAGGCCGCTCCACAGATCAAACCTGCCATCACCAAGACAGAGACAACTAGTAGGGAGGTTGAGGAAAAGAGCCAAGCACATTAAGCAAGAATTAAGTTCTCTTCTGTATCAGAGAGTCCATGATCCTGTCCTCCTCTTAGCAGCCTCTTTTTCAGGCTTGCAAATGCTCATGCTACTCACTTGGGTCTTAGGGCCCACCCTGAAAAGCTCCTCATTCACACAATGCCCCATGCTTTGGTTCTTTCTTTTCATCCTCCTCTTATGCACCACTGTCAAAGTTGTCATATGCACTAAGAATCAAGAGAGCTGGATTTAAATTTCAGTTCTTCTGATGCTAATTCTAGCACCTCAGGTGTGGTAGATTTAAGAAGGCCACACATTTTTTGATGTTTCTCCCACTGAGAGATAGAATCTAACTTCTCTTCCCTAGAATTTGGCCTGGTCTCAGTGACTTGCTTGACCAATAGAATGTGGCGGAAACCTTGTGGCTTCCAAAGCTAGATCATAGGAAGCCTTGCTGTTTTCACTCCAGTTTTTTGGAATGTTCACTCTTTGAGGAAGCCCCAGTATCCACTAGGGCAGAGAGAGAGAGAGAGAGAGATGCCTGGCAAGCCCCAGTTGTTCCAGCTGTCAGATGTTTGAATCATCCCAGCTGAAGCTACAGATATAATGTGAAGCAGAGATGTCACCCCTTTCAAACTCAGTCCAAATTTCAGTTTTGAGAGCAAAATAAATATTTTCAGCCACTAAATTTTGGGGTGGTTTATAACACAGAAGTAGGTAACCAGCACATCAGGTAAGTCATCCTCTCTCTTTGGGGATCAATTTTCAACCTATAAATGAGGGGAAAGGACCTAACACTTTCTAAGGTCCCACCCACTCCAACATTCTATACAACAGACACTGATTGTCCCAAGATTCCTTTACACTCTTAAAAATTATTGAGGACCCCTAAGAGTTTTTGCTTATGTGTGTTATATCCATTAATATTTGCCATATTTGAAATTAAATCAGAAAAAAATTTAAAATACTTAGGACTTTAAAAATAACAAAAGTAAATTAAACATTAACACAAATAATATACTTTTGATGAAAATAATATTTTCCAAAACAAAAAGTTATTAAAAGACTAACAAACACTGCTTTACATTTTTGCAAATTTTTAAAATACCTGGCTTCATAGAAAACAGCTGGATTCTCATATCTGCTTCTGCATTCAAATTGCCACCATATCACTCATGTAACCTTTAGAAAATTTCACTGTACCCTCAAGAGAATGAGCATGAACAAGGTAAGAAGTGTATTAGTATTATTGTGAGAAGTTTTAACCTCATAGACCCCCAAATGCATGTTGGGGACTTCCAGGGGTCCCCAGACCATACGTTCAGAACCACTGCTCTAAAGAAATGATGTGGAAAATTAATCTATATTCATTCATTTGTAGCTGATAACAATTAACAGGTTCAAAGTTTTTGAGTAATTTACATTTTAACAAGGCTTAAATCTTTCTCCAAAGAATCAGTCTCTAATGGTAGCATTTCAATACCACAGAAGGTCTTTTGTCTGGCTGAGGGTCCCCTGTTGTGGACCACTTCATGGATGGGCAGCCCCACTGCCCTCTCAGCCTCCACTGAAGTCTGATCCTGGCTGGAGGAAGGCTGTAGCCACAAGACTGAACCCATCAGGGACAAGAAGAGAGCAGAGAATACCTGCAACCATATTCAGATCATCTAGGGCTTCTTCACTTGAAGAGAGTATAGCCTTCTTGATTTATTAATAGAGAAGGGTCCAGTAAGTAATTAGCAAAGAACTTGAGATTACTAACTCTCATTACTCCTACTTTAAGCAATTAGTCTGGGTTCTTTATCATATTGTAAACTATGCTAAGAAACTATTGTAACATGGAGGTAATACGCTTGTTTATTTTAATTAAATTATTGAAAATCAGAAATGATATCATACTAGCCTTTCCTAGCAATATAGAGATTTCCCAGAACTTTTAGCTGCATATTTTTTAGTAATTGCATTGTGCTAATCAACTAAAATGGCCCCGTATAAATGTTAATAAATAAACATAATCAAAATTACAATCCTAGACATACCCAGTTGCCAAGGACTTCAAGAAATCATTGAATCCACCCCTCTGCCTCCAGGCATGCTTTCTCTTCCAATCAATTCTTGACAGAAATGATGTCAGAAAATATGCTCTGTGTTGGGTCACTTCCTTCTATCTTTTATATATTTTTTTCAGATACCTTAGTCTAGGAAAAAAATGACAAAGTTATTTTAGAAAGCATCAAAGAAGACTGAGATATTGCAAAATTTGTTTGAAGGGAGATTTAAATTATCAAATGAACCACTTTTTTTCAGGAAATGAGATATTGCATGCATACGTTTTGCCTAATATATACAAACGTACTAAGACTACACATTTTGATGATGATTTCAGTTCTTGATTTCTGGGTTAGAGGATTTTATTTTTTATTTTGGTAACACCCAATTTTAATGAATGATTAATTGGGCGTTTTTCACCTAGTTCCATGAGGAACTAAATATGTTTTGATGCATTTAAAAGTTTTAGGATTTGAAGGGTACAAAAAATGATCAGAAAAAAATGAATAAGACCTACTGTTTGATAGCACAACAGGGTGATTATAGTCAATAATAACTTAATTGTACCTTTTAAAATAACCTCAAGAGTGTAATTGGATTGTTTGCAACTCAAAGGATAAATGCTTGAGGGGATGGATAAACCATTCTCCATGACGTACTTTTTTCACATTTCATGCTTGTATCCAAACATCTCAAGTACTCCATCAATATATACACCTACTATTACTCCCCAAAACATAAAAATTAAAAAACAACTTAATATAAAGGTTTTGTGATTTGAAAAGCTATGTAGGCTATAACAGCTAGCTAATTCTTTTGGTGGGTATTAGAATAATCAAAGATTTGCACAAGGTTGAAGTATCCACCTTGTTACCTTCAGGACTAAATGATTTATGAGAGAAAGTCAAATGACAACGTGTCAGATGATGGTCTTCATTTCTGGCCCTATGGAATTTTCTAAAATGATAGTTCCTGCATTATCAAGGACTTTATATTATGGTGAGCTCTGGTTATAGAGAATAGAGGCATTTTGCTTATAAGAAAATGGCTTTTGAGTCAGAGCTTAAATGTATAGACTATGAAAGAAGGAATTAATCCCTAGGTCTCAGGTACATGGAGAGGTGGACTTTGCTTCCTTTTCTCCCCTACCACACACTGGGGCAAAGCAGGACTTCTGCAGTTCTGTTCCATAAATTGGACAGACATTTGCAGCCGGGCTCAGCCAGAACTGCCCTGAAAGCTAAGTCTAATACATACCCAACTGAAGTCTCATCTCTGATTGTCCCATTTGGCAAATACGTGACCTGATCAGGAAAAACTATCTCTCTCCCCAACCCCAAATATCTCCTCCAGTGCCTGAACTTTTGTTCTAAAGAAGATTCCTTTGGGACTGGATCTAAAGAAGAGAATTAACTCCTTAAACCTTCACCAGCTGATGTTTAGCTGAGACTGATACATATACAAAAAGCCCTTTGCAAATGGGTCCTGGATTAGTCACTGGTGGGAGTTGGGAGTGCAGCAGATGCACTGAATTCAAAAACAAAGTTTGAAAAGCCATAAAATTTGAAACCTAGGGCTTGGTGAGGAGTTCTTAGCCATGACACCAAAGACATAATCCATTAAAAATATTGATAAATTGAACTTCATCAAAAACTTTTACATTGCAAAAAACCCTATTAAAAAGATGTAAAGACAAAGTGCAGACTGGAAGAAACTTTGCAAACCACATACCTGATCAAGGTTATGTATTTAGAATATATAAAGCACTCTCAAAACTCAATCATATAAAAACAAAAAAATTAAATTAGTAAATGGGCGAAAGACATTTTATTAAAGAGGAGATACAGAAGGCAAACAAGCACATTAAAAAATGTTCAAGACCACTAGCCACTAGGGAAATTTGAAATAAAACCAGAATGAGATATCACTGCATACCTGTTAAAACAGCTAAAATTTAAAAATATATTGTAATAATAGAAAATTCTGGCAAGGACATGGAGAAACGGGATCTCTCATGTTTTGCTGGAGGGAATGTGCAATGGTACAGTCACTGTGGAAAATGGCTTGGTTGTTTCTTATAAAACTAAATATGCACTTACCTTACGACTCAGCAATTGCACTCTTGAGCATTTATCCCAGAGAAATAAAACCCCCTTAAAAGCTTGTATACAGGGATGTTCATAGCAACTTTATTTGTGATAGCCAAAAATTGAAGCTAACCCAAATGTCCTTCAACAAGTGAATGATTTAGCAAACTGTGATATATTCATATCATGGAATGCTAGTCAGCAACAAAAAGAAACAAACTACTGATACATGCAACAACCTGGATGGACCTCAAGCGCATTGTGCTTAGTGAAAAAAGTCCATTTCAAGAGGTTAAATATTTACATAATACTCTTGACATATATAAAACTACAGAGATAGAGGCCAGAATAGTCATTCCAAAGGACAGGAATGGGGCAGCAGTCAGGGACCAATTATAAAGAGGTAGCTGCCAGGTATGGTGGCTCACACCTGTAATCCCAGCACTTTGGGAGGCCGAGGCGGGCCGATCACGAGGTCAGGTGTTCCAGACCAGCCTGGTCAACATAGTGAAACCCCATCTCTACTAAAAAAAAAATACAAAAAATTAGCTGGGCATCGTGGCGGGCACCTGTAATTCCAGCTACTCGAGAGGCTGAGGCAGGAGAATTGCTTGAACCCAGGAAGTGGAGGTTGTAGTGAGCTGAGATTGCGCCACTGCACTCCAGCCTAGGCGACAAGAGTGAAACTCCGTCTCAAAAAAAAAAAAAAAAAGAGGTAGCATGAGGGAGTTGTTTTGTGGTGATTGAACAGTTTTGTATGTTGATTGTCTTGGTAGTTACATGAATCTATGCATGAGTTAAAATTGTATAGAACTTAAAAAATTAAAAATAAATATAAATGGATGGGTACATTGCTCAACACTAACAAAAAGTTGCATAGAACCATATGCACACACACATACATAAACACACAAATAAATGCATGTAAAATGGTGCAAACTGAATAAGTTCTGTAGTCTAGTTAACAACATTGTACTAATTTCAATGTCCTGGTTTTGATATTGTACCAGTTATGTGAGATGTCATCATTAGGGGAAATTGGGTGAAGGATGTATGGAACACTATGCACAATTTTTGCAATTTCCTGTGTGTCTATAATTTTTTCAAAATCGAAGGTTAACAAAGGGAAGCAGACACCAAAAACAAACATTCCTTTTTATACTTTTGTTGAGATTTAGAGCTACTGTCTTTGGCTTAGGGAAAGCGTTCCATTCACCCACTATGACTTCTTTCTTCAGCTTTAAAATTTGTTGGAAAATCAGAAATGGTGCATCTGGAGCTCCTCTTCTCTCTGTCATTGGAAGCTTGGGCTGTTTGCAATGGTCCTGATTTTCCTTTTGAGTATATGGTAGTACTACACTTCCCTGACCCATTTGAAGTTGGACACATTTACATAATTTGCTATGGCCAAGGAAATGTGAGCAGAAGTGACGTTAATCACTTCCAGAAGAAAGTTTTAAGAGCCAGTGTATAATTCCCTGAATTCCCTTAGTGATATGAATGAACAGAGACACTCTTGTGACAACTAGTGTTGAAACAAATAACAAGTGGAAAATAAACTTTTGCTGTGCTACTGCAGAGATTTGGGAATTATTGTGGCAGACTTGCCTCTTCTGACACAAAAGTAAAGACGTATTGATATAATCTTTCAAAAAGCAGTTTGGCAAATGGTACTGACATCCTTTGATACAAAAATTCAACTTGTAGGAAAAGAAAATTATGAATATCATATAAAACTTCAAGCACAAAGATGTTCAACAAGGAATTATTCATAAAAAAAGCAATAAGCAAACACCAACAACAATAAAACCACAAAAGTGTCACAGCATAGATGTTCAATAAAGAAGGATGCGTAAACAAAGTATAGTTCTATGGACTCTATAGTGTCATGTAGTCATTAACATTATGTAAGAAAGTGTTTACAGTTTAATGTTAAATTTAAAAATCAGGATGCAAAATTGTATATAGTGTAATTATGTAAACATATGCATAAAATACTAAATATACTACAAATGACACACCAAAAAATGGAATGACAAGCAAAAGACTGGGAAAAGATATCTGCAACATTTTAAAGAGTTTAATATTCAGGATTTATAAAGAACTCATTAAAAGTAAGATAAACATCTAAAGTGAAAATGGTCAAAGGCTGTGAATAGGCAATTGCAGAAAAAGAAATCCAAAGAATAAACATAAAGAAAAGATGTTCCTCTTCACTAGGAATTAGGTAAATTAAAATAAAAATGAGATACTCTGCAACAGATATTGGAAGAAGTTTAAAAGTCTTAAAATACCAAGGGTTGTCAAGAGGGTGAGAGAAAATGGGAACTCTCATATGCTGCTGGTGACCTGAAAGAGCAAATTGGCAATAGCTGGTGCCTTGAAGATGCTCATGCCCTGAGACATAACAATTTCATCTCTAGAACATACCTTACAGAAACTCAGACACCTGCACAAAAGGATGTTTAGGACAGTATTGTCTGAATTACAAAACATTGGAAACAGCCTAAAAAAGCAACAGTAAGAGAATGAATAAATGATAATAATAAAATTTAATATTACCAACAGTCTAAATGAATGAACTTGATTTATATATATAAATATGCATAAATCTTGAAAAGATTGTTGAATAAACAGGGCAAGTTGCAAAATGAAAGTGTGTAAATTTATATACATTTAAATATACATGAACTATTGTAGGTATACAATCAAAACAAGATAGGAAAGAAGCATATCAATTTAGATGAGTGAGTGTCATTAAATAAGTTGCTTCTACTGTGGGTGTTTTATTTCTTTTTAAAAAATGGCAAATTGTTGAAATTTGCCATTTCAAATCCACAGCTGGTGGATTCATGGGAATTTATTATATCATTCTTGATGATATAATATTTTCTTGATGTTTGAAATATTTCATTATGATGATGATAAAAATCTGGAATGGAGTAAACTAGGTTTACAATGGTTGTCTCTTAAAATTATGGGCAAACTTTCTCTTTGTTAAACTTTTCTGAAATTTCCAAAGTAGTCTCCATAAACATATTTATTTTATAATTAGAAAAAATCTAAGTTAATCTACCCTCTATCTCATACAGTTTTAATGGAAAGGGAACTACCGTAATATTTTTGGCTTAACTTCTCTGTAGCAGATAGGGTACAGAATTGTGAAGAGTTGAAAGACAGCTGTTCTCCCTCCTCTGCTTTAGATACAGAAAAGGAATTAACATAAAAATGGAAATACCTGTTTCCCTCTCTTTTAAATGACAAGTCCTTTATCCAGGCCACAGATGTCTACTTAGGAACCGTCTTCCCCCTGACTCCCCATTCACCTTCACTACAGAGAATTCTGAATTTTGCAACTAGAATCTGCCATCTGAGCTGTCTGGAAATTAGTCTTCATTTTATACCAACACTACATGTTTTTTCTTAAATATTGGTGGGACTTTTAATGAAAGAGAGAGCATGGACTTGAGAGAGAGCACATACTCTTGAATGTGGAAGGAAAAGATGAAGTAGAGGTAGTGAGGATGGGGCAGCGTTAAAACATGATGGGTGCAGCAAACCACCATGGTACGTATATACCTATGTAGCAAACCTGCACGTTCTGCACACGTATCCCAGAACTTAAAGTATAATAATAAAACAAGACAGGGATAAGCAGTCCTGACATTGGCCAATATGGAGCAATATTTGCCTGTATCTGGAGTATGTCGGGGAGAGCATGAGTGCAGTCTCCCACTGGGACAAGTTCCACAGTATAGTTTCCCCCATTGGGGAAATTGCAGGGGCCAGCAAGTCTGGAGCGCAATGGAGAAGACTAGTCCTGGGAGAACCACCTTCTTGACGATGACATTCTTTCTGCCAAGTAACTGTCCAATCTACACTTTTGCTACCTTACTCTTCAGTCTTGGATACTGAGAGAGAATTCTATCACGGTGCCTGAATAGAATGGTGTGGTTAAGGACACAAAGTTGAAGTATGATTCTAAGTCTGTTCCACCACTAACTAGTTAGGTAACCTTGGGCAAATTTTTTCCTGTTGTAAGCTTAAGAGGTTTCACGTGTAAAATGGGATTGTTAGTCTTTTTGTCCATAAAACACAGAAAACCAAAATCAAACTGGCTTTTAAATATACACATGCACTACGAGTTTTTTTTTAACTTTAAGTTCTGGGATGCAGAACATGCAGGTTTGTTACATAGGTATACATGTACCACGGTGGTTTGCTGCACCTGTCAACCCATCATCTAGGTTTTAAGCCTCACATGCATTAGGTATTTGTCCTAAAGCTCTCCCGCCACTTGCCCCCCAACCTCTGACAGGCCCTGGTGTGTGATGTTCCCCTCCCTGTGTCCATGTGTTCTCATTGTTCAACAACCACTTATGAGTGAGAACGAACACTTCTCAAAAGAAGACATTTATGCAGCCAACAAACATATAAAAAATACACTAGGATTTTTTAAGCCACCATAACTGTAGGGTAGAGGTAGAAAGCTGAAGAACCCATTTCAGATCTGGCCAGTTCGAAGTTGTCAGACTTTGGCATTGGGAACTGTTTCTCCATGAGTTTTGCTTTCCTCCATGTGGCCACTTTCTTAGTTAGGATGGCCCCAGGAAGTGGCAAGATGGCTACAACTGCGAGCTTCCATCCAAGCTTCAGCAAACCCAGTGGAAAGAAGTGTCTCTTTGCCAGTAGTCCCAGCAAAAACCCCCTCATGGCTTTCATTGCCTTTGATAAGTCCAACCTTTATCCCAGCCCAACCTTAAACAATTGCCGTAGCCAGGAAGATGCATATTTTCCTTGGCAAGGCTCGGGTTGTGTGCTTCCTCATGCAGTTAGGAATGGGAACAATTCCACCCAACTATAGAGACATACGCTTCTTGGAAGGTTCCAGGAAAATGGATTCTGAGCAGGACCAAAGACAAAATAAAACTAGTTTAGAGCTGTATACTACAGTGGATACAACATCTACTTTTTTCATGAGAATTAAATTAAAATGTCAGAAGAGCACTTGGCACAGTACCTGGCACATGGAAGCATTCTGTCACACTAACTAGTACATTACTAAGTAAATCTTTGTGGAATGAATTTTGAATGTTTGAAAAGCCTTAATAGTAACAATTCTAAGTGGATACATTTCCCATTTTTAGTGAAAAACTTTAGAAGGGGGTGGCAACTCACAAGCCAACTCTAATTAGGGCTGTGTGGAGTGCTATGTTAAGAAGGATTCTGAGGTTAAGTTTCAGCCTGTCAGGGATTGGTGCCGTGCTCAATTCGGAATGCCTATAGACTCTCAAGTTTCATATTTACAATCTTTGTTCTAGACTAATACTGAGTATATAAGGGTACTTAGAGAGCCCCTCTGCTTAACTTTGGGCTGGGGAATTATTAACATATAAAATTATGGCTGGGTGAGGTGGCTAATCCCAGCACTTTGGCAGGCCAAGGTGGGAGGATCGCTTGAGCCCAGGAGTTCCAGAACAGATGGGCAACATAGTGAGACCCCATCTCTACAAAAAGTTAAAAATTAGCCAGGTGTGGTGGTGCATGTCCATAGTCCAAGCTACTTGGGAGGCTGAGGCAGGAGGATCACTTGAGCCCAGGAGGTTGAGGCTGCAGTGAGCCATGATCATGCCACTGTACTCCAGCCTGCCCAGGCTGGGCAACAGAGAAAGACCCTGCTGCAAATAAAAAATTAATTACATATAGACTTATATAGACTATTATTACATGTAGACATATAGACTTTCAATCCATATTAGAACAGCTAATGAAGACCACATTACGTGTAGTTTGAGAAAGGAGAGGGCAGGCATATATCTTATTTACTCCTGTAGATTCAGTGCCTAGCACGTAGTAGAAGCTCAGTCAGTATTTTTTTGCATTGAAATGAAAATAATTATGCTGAAATTCTTCCCATGGAACCCAGGGGATATTGGTAAAATTAAACCATGTGAAACTTGAGTAGTGTTAATGTTTTGTTCATAAGTTTCATGAATTTTTGCATATATTTCATGGCACTTATATTAAATTCATTAATAAAATATTCCTCTGTGTGAACTCAATAAAGCATTTTAAAATAACAATAAAAATGTCCTCCTGCCCTCTTATATATTTTCCAGTAATGTCACTGATTTCTTAGCTCTTTAAGACTTAATGAAAGAACTCTGCAGGGTGGCGAGTTAGTGACAGCAAACGTGGTCTGGTCAGTCAGACATGGAAAATGTGTGTGTGCCAGGGTCACACTGGCTACAGACAAAACTGCTCTTCTGACATCACTTCACATCCGAAATGATGCCACTTCACGTGGTCAGGAAATACATGTATTTCCACCACACAGCGTGGGGAATGTGTCTTAAAAATGACTGCATTACCAGGCATAGAATAACTCAGGTATGGCTAACAGGAGGAATCAAGAACACTGGATATAGGGGCCACAAGAAAATAACACCCTCCATGGTGTCAAGAACATGAGTTTCAAAGACAGACAGACTTGAATTCAAACCCCCGTTCCACCAAGAATATTGGTATGTTACTTTGTCTCTCTAAGCTTCAATTTCTTTACCTGTAAAACAAAGCTAAAAATGATATTGGCCTCATACATTATTGTGAGGGTAAACAAGATATTAATCATAAAGCTCTTATATGGTAAGTGCTTAATAAATGATAGCTCTTATTATTGTTGTTGTTTGGATTTTAAGCCCAGCTCATAGGATGTTAGTTGGTAAAACCATAAGATGAGTTAAAGCTTGAGATTTAATTAAATGTATGAACATACATGTGCACACACACATCTAACAGCATAATATGGTGGATTATCTATTGCTATATATCATTGCTGTCATATTCCCTAACATCTCATGCCAAGAATTTCTTGATGTTTTACCCCCATTAATGCATGATATAAAAATAGTCCATTTCATTCTCTTTGGAGTGCTTTTTGAAGATTCATTTTTTTTTTCTTGGATGTCCTTAGGAATCCCTTTATATGGCACTGGGTCAGGATGGGGCAAAAATTTTACCACATAATAGTATTTTGTTGAAGGAGATAAAAATAGCTGGTCACACAACACAGAGTGCTTTGTACAAACAATGTTACTAAACCCAAGAGATGTCAATACAATTAAAACATCCAAACCTGCTTTGTTCCCAGTTTTTCTCTCTTATATATTAAGTATATCATGACATAGCATAAGGAGAATTTGTGCTCCTATTACCTGACTGCTGAGGTCATCAGCACATCTGGCCCATAGTCAGGAACCGACTTAAAGAAAGATCCCTAATTCTGATTTTTAAAAATTCAAGAGTCACTAATCATTATCATGATAATAGGTAACTGATTAAATACCCATTAGGTATTGTAGTAGCCTAAAATAATGGCCCCCAAAGATATCAGGTCTTAATCCCTGCAACCTGTAAATGTTAATTTATATGGAAAAAGCATCTTTGCAGATGTGGTTAAGATAAGGCTCTTGGGATGGAGAAGTTATAGTAGATTACCCAGATGGGTCTAATGCAGTCACATGGGTGCTTATAAAAGAGAGGTTCGAGGAGATTAGAAAGAAGAGAAGGCAGCACGGTCGTGGAGACAGAGATCAGAGTGATGCCACCACAAGAAGCTGGGATAGAGAAGGGACTGGTGGAGTGCAGCCTTGCCAACACCTTGATACTCATACTTGATACCCCAGTGATACTGTTTTCAGATTGCTGGCCGCAGAAATTCTCAGAACTATGAGAAAATTATTTTCTGTTGTTTTAAGCCAATAAATTTGTGGTAATTTGTTACAGCAACCACAGAAAACTAATACATGTATCATGCCCTGTGCAGGGGGTGTGTGTGTGTGTGTGTGTGTGTGTGTGTGTGTGTATTCTCTGATCCTCACACTAATGCTAAGAACCAAGTATTGTTTGTTTGTTTGTTTGAGACAGAATCTTACTCTATAGCCCAGGCTGGAGTGCTGTGGAGTGATCTCTGCTCACTGCAACCTCCGTCTCCCCAGCTCAAGTGATTCTCGTGCCTCAGCCTCCTGAGTAGCTGGGATTACAGGTGTGCACCACCACACCCTGCTAGTTTTTGTATTTTAGTAGAGATGGGGTTTCACTATAATGGCCAGGCTGGTCTCAAACTCCTGGACTCAAGTGATCCACCGGCCTCTGCCTCCCAAAGTACTGGGATTACAGGCGTGAGCCACTGCACCCAGCCAAGTATTGTAGTTTTACAGAGGAAATTGAAGCTCAGAAAGGTTATATAAGTAAACTGAAGGCACACAGTAATTTTGTAGCAGAACTGGAGTTTGAATCCTGGTCTCTACTCCTTCCACTCCACCATGCCATTTCTCTCATTCGTCATTCAGCACAATTTAAGCAAATTTGGATAAGCAACTGGGATAAACATGGGAGACTTGGGGTTTTATGTATAAAAGGAGTTTCAAAACACTTGGGTGTAGTAAAGAGTTGGACTGGTTTTGTAGTGCTGTTGCTATGGTTACCACCACGGCACCACAGGCTTCAAATTCCTGTAGAAATACCTTGTATTTGGAGTTGGGCTTGGTTTACCAGAGCAACGCCTCTCCAATGCTGAGTCCTAGGCCCTCCCCTGGTGGCAACCTCAGAGAATCTCTTCACGTGCTCTTTCTCTTCTATCCTTCTCCCAACAGTATTCTGCTGTTACTTGTAATTGGAAGCTTCTTCACTTAATGATGTGGTGTGGTCACGTGGATGCATTCTCTAATTTGTAGTTGAGCCTTAGTATTGACTGAGAGGAATGACCCTGGGTCTGGGGACTGTAGCCTTCTTGGTCTTGCTGCCTCTCCCTCGACTGCAGTTGTGGGCCTAATGCACAATCCAACTGCTTTCCAAAAAACCGTTTTTCATTTGTTTGGTTTTTAACCCTGATATCTTCCCTTGGTTGCAATGAGTTTTCACCAATACCCTAAGGACTACAGTTCTTTGTTGCCCTTTATTCTAAAGAATAGGTTTTATTGAGCAGTGGAGAGAGAGGAAGGTCTGTGTGGGGTTTCTTGCCTTTCCTGCACAGCTACTCTCCCCAACCCCGGGTCTGCACCACAAGGTCACTTCTCAAGGCTTTGTCCAGTCTTCTCTGAGTACTCACTGGGGTTCGTGGTGCAAGTATGCAAGAGGGCGTGGACTCCAGTCTCCTCAGCCCCCAGTGGTTTCACATTGTCCTGCCAGCCGTCACCGAGCTTTCATGGACGTACAGCTGTTCTAGCTGAACTCTTCTTACCTTTCTATCTACTTGACTGGGCCCTCACATTTCTTCTTTCACCGCATGTGTCATGTTTCCAAAGATTTTGTACCAGTTGGCTGCTCTGTGACCTCTTCTCTACAATAGATTTAAAAGGTTGTGAGTTTAATGTTAGCCCAGCCAACTTCAAATTTCACTGTGAGAATTCGAGTGATGTTCCTTCCAGGTCTCTACAATCTGGGTTGGAAGCTAGAAAAAATGATAGAAATTTAAGGGCTTAAACATTCTTAAAGTGACTTCCAGAGTATTGTAAAAGACTAAAGCCTATGCTTTTATAAGATTCCTATTTCCCAATCATATGAAATCAACAGAACAGCAATTAGTAAGCATGACTTCTTCACACTAAAGGATGAGCTCAACAGATGAGAAATTTTAACCAATTTCTAGAATTTGCAAAGTACATGATAGACTATATACGGATGACTCAAAGCAGAGAAAGTCCCTATCTAATGGAGGATGCTGAAGACAAAGAAGCTGAGTTGCCTATGGGGCCAAAGGGACTCTGGACTTGGAAATAGCAGGCTTATTAAAGGGAAAGAGAAAGGTGGTGGCAGAAATCAGAAATACTAACTGGAAACGCGAATGCCATTTACAAACAGTCTATTATGCATTCACACTTCCCACCCCTGCCTTCATTTAGAGATCATAGAGAAGACAGGAATTTGCCTGTCACAAAAAAGTGGTTCTTTTCTCTTATGTTATATAATCTTACTGGGAAGAGTGCACATTTAGCATGGGTGTTGCTAACTTAAGAATAGCCTTCCTTCTTCTGGCATTTGGATGAACATGAACACTAACATAAGAGTTAGCTCCTTTCATGCTCACTGTAAAGAAAAACCTCTGTATAACCAAGACTTTGTGATTATTATAAGACAAAAATGTAATTTAAAAATAATAATTTAAAAGAATTACTTGTTTACTTCTTACTGTGTGCCAGTACTTGTCTAAGGTAAGATTCCATCAGGAGATAAAACATTTATCAGACATTTGAAAAAGTCAGAAATTGAAGGTAAAGCACTAATATTAAAACGACAGAAAAGTTAACATAAGATAAGAAATAGGTATGTGAGGAGTAAGAAGATGAAATTTTTAAAATTGAAAGACTTCAAATACTAGAAAAAATTCACAGAGATCTTGGATTCATAGTGAAAACGTTATATAGAAATTGAATAATTTAAAAAGAAATGGCTTTGGAAACATTAAAACATGATTTCCCAGATTAAAATATAGTAATAGATTTGTTGGAAGACCAATTTAACAAAATATTCCAAAATACGTAAAAATAACAATAGTGGCTGAATGCCATGGCTCATGCCTGTAATCCCAGTACTTTGGGAGGCTGAGGCAAGTGGATCCCTTGAGCTCAAGAGTTCAAGAGCAGCCTGGGCAACATGGCTAAGCCCCATCTCTACAAAATATACAGAAATATGCTGGGGTGGTGGTGCACGCCTGTAGTCCCAGCTACTTGGGAGGCTGAGGTGGGAGGGTCTCTTGAGCTTTGGAGGTGGTGGCTGCAGTGAGCCGAGATTGTACCATCACATTCTAGCCTGGGCAACAGAGCAAGATTCCATCTTTAAAAAAATTAAAATAAAATAATCAAAATAGCACACTTTATACACTATATGTATGTAAAGAGAGATAATCAATTCAAGAGATTTGCAATAAAAACATCTGTAAACAATATTTTCATATTTTCAAGTTGCTTGTTTTCTACTATGTGGCTCCCATTGATGTTTGTGTCTTTTCATTAAAGATGCTGCCACATTACACACACACACACACGCACACACATATACACACACATACACACACACACAGATGACCCTTGAAAAACATGGGTTTGAACTGCACAGGTCCACTTTTATGTGGATTTTCTCCTGCCTCTGCCATCCCTGGGACAGACCAACTCTTCCTCATCCTCTTCTTCCTCCGCCTACTCAATGTGACAATGAGAAGGATGAAGACTTTACCAGGATCCACTTTCACTTAGTGAATACTAAACATATTTTCTCTTCCTTATGATTTTCTTCATAACAATTTCTTTTCTCTAACTTACTTTATTAGAAGAATACAGTATTATACAAAATACGTATCAGTAGACTGTTTATGTTACTGGTGAGGCTTCTGATCAACAGTAGTCTATTAGTAGTTACGTTTTTAAGGAGTTAAAAGTTATACGTGTATTTTGGACAGCATGCGGCATGGGTACCCCTAACCCTGCTGTGTTCAAGTGTCACCTATATATTCTTTAAGATCCCAGATTATCTGCAAGATCAAAACTACTTGGTCTAAGGTGGATCACACACATTTATGCTCCTATATCAAAGGCCATGGTAAGAAATGCTCTATAACAGCCCTCCTAGTCGAGAAAAACCTATTCCTGAGAGTGGAAAATTTTTGCAACCTCCTAAAGCAAATGAATATAAAATCTCAGACTAGCTCCATCAGCAAAATGTTTTTCAAAATTGTCATTTGACATAGGCTAAATTCTTAAATAGTCTCAAATGAAGAAAGAAAAGATAATGTTAACTTTGAGTAGCATGGGTTTCAGGATGATATTAGACACTTGTATGCTGGTGGCCCTCGCTAAATGCTATTTCAGCCTGAGCCCTCTTTACAGATCATCTCTTTCAGTTGGTAAGAAAGGAAAGAACTAGATAAAGAAGGTACCAAATAAAGAATTTAAACCTCTATTATAACTCTCTAGCCACTGGTGTTTACAAAAAAATGTATCAGTCAACCCAGCTACTTGGGAGGCTGAGGCAGAAGAATCATTGGTACCAGGGAGACAGAGGTTGAAGTGAGCCAAGATCGCGCCATTACACTCCAGCCTGGGCCACAAGAGTGAAACTCCGTCTCAAAAAAAAAAAAAAAAAAAAAATCAGTCTTCTGTTCTACCTGTGACTAGATTCAATACACATTTTTAAAGAGTGTAATATTTGTTAAACAGTGTGCAAGTTGCTGTATTAATGCAAAGACAAGCAATTCTAGAGGAACTTACAGACTAGGTTTTTTTGTTTTGTTTTGTTTTTTGAGACAGTCTTGTTCTGTCACCCAGGCTGGAGTGCAGTGGTGCTATCTTGGCTCACTGCAACATCTGCCTCCTTGGTTCGAGTAATTCTCCTGCCTCAGTCTCCAAAGTAGCTGGAACTACAAGCATGTGCCACCACACTCAGCTAATTTTTGTATTCTTAGTAGAAATGAGGTTTCGCCATGTTGGCCAGGCTGGTCTCAAACACCTGACCTCAGGTGATCCACCCACCTCAGCCTCCCAAAGTGCTGGGATTACAGGCACGAGCCACTGTGCCAGGCCACTTACAGACTAGTTATGGTGAGCATGATAATAACTAACTTTGACATAGCACTCACTCTGTACCAGTATTATTATAGATGCTTTACATGCATTCATCTTTTAATTTTCACAATTACCCTAGGAGGTGTGTTCTATTATTATCACTCCTGTTTTGCAATTCAAGAAAATAATGTTTAGAGAGGTTAAAACTTGTCCATAGTCTTTTAGCTAATAAACAACGGAGCCAGAATTTAAACTAGACACTGTGGTTACGAAACCCATGCTCTTAACTGTTTCTAATACTGAAACAAGACAAGGGTACTGTTGACCAGAATATAAAGTGGGGGGAGATAATTGTCATAAGAAATAGATATGAAAGTGACCCCTGTGTTCAAAGAGAAATGCAGCCTGCCATTCTCCCCTCAGCTCACACAGGCTTTCTTTCAGCTCTTCAAGCACACTGAGAGCAAAGTCTGAGCTCCTATGGCTCAGGACCTTGGCATGTACTGTTTCCTCAGCCTGGAGTTATTTTTAAGTACTTTATAATTAATTTGATTATACTTAATGGAAATATAATCATATTGATTTTCTTATAATGCATTAGAATTATTTGACGTGTTTAATAGTTAATAGTTTATTTGTTCATTTTTGCCATTTGACTATGTTCTATGAGGGCCAAGCTTGCCTTGGTCATGTTTACCATTGAATCCCAAATGACTGCTTCATAATAGGCCCTCAGGATTTGCCTGTTGTTGTTGCAGGGTTGTGGGGAACTTAGGAAAGCCTTCATGCAAGTGGTGGTTTTAAAGATGGCTTTTTAAGTTTGTTAATATCTTTTAACTTGTGAAGTTGAAGGGGAAGGAGATTTAGGCTGGAGGGGCAGCATCATGTATGTGTAACATGGTGATCATTAGGCTTAAATGAGAAAATGTAAAAGAAACACTTTATAGAGAGTTGAGTATTTTTGTGGCAGTGGACTGGTAAGACTGGGAAAATAGGGCAATGTCTTCTGTAAACTGTATTTAATCTTCATTTACAGATGAGGAAACTGAAAGACCAAAAGCTTGTGCCCAAGTTTTCCACAGCTAGCAAGCAGCAGAGCGAGGATTTGTATTTAGGATTGACTCAATGCCCATGAAGTTAATTGCTAAACTATACTATCTCCGTGTGGAAAAATCCTGAAACGTCAGGATGTGGAATTGGCACTTGATGGGACGAATCACTGAGCACGGACAGGACTAGGGTCAGCTAAGTACAGCATGCCACAAAACTCAATAATCAAGTTAAATAATATTATAATGCAATATTTAAAAAAAAAAAAGCACCTGACCAACATGGCAAAACTCCATCTCTAATAATAACAAAGTTTAGCCAGGAGTCGTGGTGGCTGAGTCAGAAGAATCCCTTGAACCCAGGAGGTGGAAATTGCAGTGAGCCGAGATCGCACCATTGCACCACTCCAGCCTGGGCGACAGAATGAGACTCCATCTCAAAAAAGAAACACACACATACACACACGTACCCAGCAGACAACAACCCCCTGTTCCTTTTTTCTATTTTTGTAAATAAAGTGATTAAAACCAGGGATGGGATTAGGGTAAGGCAAGTGAGGCGACATCATACAAGCGCAGGATTGGATCCTGCTCTTTATTTTAAATACTGATGTTTTGTTTGTCATGGATGACTTTTGCATTCATTTTGATTTTTAAAAATATTTCTTTAAAGCAATATTGATTCTGATTACTGAGTTTTTACCCTCATAACTTTGACACCCTAGGTGAGTTCTCCACTTGCCTCATAGTTGTTCCAGCCCAATCTGGAAGCATGCTTTCAAAAAGAGTAATCTGACAGTAGCATGGAAGATGATTCAGAGGGGAGGCTGAGAAAAGCAGGCTCAGAGAAGGATATAGACAAGAATGGATCAAGACCCAGATGACTTTGGGAGGCTGAGCTGAGCTCGTGCCACCGCACTCCGGCCCAGGTGACAGAGCTAGAAAAAAGACTCAAATAAGTGAATTGACAATAAGGATGGAAACAATGGGGAGAGCGAGAATCTATATGATTTGACAATTGTGTGGTAGGAGAATGATGACAAGGACTCCAAGACAGTGCCATGACTTAAAAGAGTTAAAGATAACTCGGGAACTGTGCCACTTTAATGAGAAAGAAAAGTCAGGAGAAAATCCTGGTTTGGGGGGATGATATCAAGTCTGAGGTTAGGGGTATGAGACAGCAGCATGCATTTGAGGGGTTTTGGCCCTATTTTTAGGCTATTGCTGCTGTTATATAACAGCTTTAGAATATAAAACATTTGGCTGGGTGCGGTGGCTCACGCCTGTTATCCCAGCACTTTGGGAGGCCGAGGGAGGTGGATCACTTGAGGTCAGGAGTTCCAGACCAGCCTGGCCAACATGGTGAAACCCCATCTCTACTAAAAATACAAAAATGAGCCAGACGTGGTGGCATGTGCCTGTAATCCCAGCTACTCAGGAAGCTGAGGCAGAGAATCACTTGAACCTGGGAGGTGGGGACTGCAGTGAGCCAAGGTCATGCCATTGCACTCCAGCCTGGGCAACAGAGCAAGATTCTGTCTTAAAAAAAAAATTATATACATATATAAAACATTTGAAATAATTGAGGCAATGATTAAAACTTGGAAATCATTTTGTTCTAGAATTTTTATGATATATTTTGATTACCTTGGTAATAAAGTTTTGGGCTTTTTTTTTTTTTTGGATGGAGTCTCGCTCCGTCCCCCAGGCTGGAGTGCAGTGGCACGATCTCAGCTCACTGCAAGCTCCCTCTCCCGGGTTCACGCCATTCTCCTGCCTCAGTCTCCTGAGTACAGTGACTGCAGGCGGCCACCACCACGCCCGGCTAATTTTTTTGTATTTTTTTTTTTTAGTAGAGACGGGGTTTCACCATGTTAACCATGATGGTCTCAATCTCCTGACCTCGTGATCCACCAGCCTCGGTCTCCCAAAGTGCTGGGAGGCATGATGTTTGGCTTTTTAAAGGTAAAATGACCATAATGTCCATTTCTCATTTCTTCCATGGAAGAGATAATATAGGATTTATTTATATGCTTAATATCAAGATTTTCCTTTTTTTGATCTCATATCTGGCATCCTAAATGTTAAGGGGTGTTAAAACAAACACTCCATCTCTCTGAGGTGTTTTATGTCTCCATAAACATTCACCCAGCTAGTTTATTAGTTATTTTCTTTCTTTAAACCCCTTCTTACCTGAAGTATTTAAACTATTTTTTTAACTTCCCCTAAGTATTTTGCTATTTCATAAAGCAAAGCATTTTAAAATGTATCCATTTACTAGCAATGTCTTTGGAAAGCCTTTCAGCCCATTGTGTGATACAATACCCTATTGTGTATATGTAACCCAAACTAGTTTCAGGCTATTTTTACCACACACACTCACATTGGTTTGAGCATTTTAATTGAATCAGACAAGCAACCAATAGCTAACTTGGTCAGTAACCAGTCATTCACTGAAAACAGTCGAACAGATTGTGTCTGTAGACACAGCCTCAATCTTTTTGTTAGCACAGCCATTTTGGTTTTCTCCACTTAATCTCATTAAGGGTACCCTCCTCCCTCTACCTGACATATGACTTTCTAGGTTTCCCTGGCTCAATGAATGTTTAAGTTTCCAATTACACGTCCCCAGATGCATTTGTTCTGCCTTAATTCTTTTTGTTCTTCCCCATCAATGTACTTAATATATTTTGATCCATTGTATTTTTCATTTGTCATAACTCATTTTTATTTGGGTTTCCAGTTTAGGGTATTATCATTTTAGTATTAGGCATGCATACCATCTGTGTCTGTACGGGCATTGAAATATCCTTATCTTGGCTTCCTTTCATCTTTCTCTGATACTGGGGATGGACGAAGGCCTTGTGTCTAATAAGTCATTTGCATCAGCATGTCCCAAATGACCAAGAGATGAGGATGGGAGAGATTAGCATGGTAATCTCATTCTGATGGATAAAATTAGCAGAGATATTCCCCACAAATGGAGAGCTGCCGTTGGCGAACTGCTGTGCTTAGAATCAATTACTAAATTACTTTGAGCTCTAAGTTGACATTAACAGAAAAAAATTGCCATCGACTGAAGGGAAATAAGATAAAAAATATGCGATCATTAAATCTCTCGCTACTATTCACGAATGTGACTCACAAGAATGGTACACAAAATAGGGCAGAATTTAATTTTTAACAGGGCCCCCTGTCAACATTTCATCCTGGGCTTCTCTGTGGCCTGTGAGCCTGCCGTGGCCTTTCCTATTTATTTGCAAAGGAAGGAGAAGCCGGGAGAAGAGAAGAGATCTGGTTCAGTCCCTCCACTTTTCTCCAAGGCTGGGCAGCTAACTCAGGAGACCCAAGGGCAATTTCTGATGCCTCAGCCACCCAGTCATGCCAAGCAGGGGTTGGCAGGCTGTCTCTCTATGTCCAAAGGAGAGCCACACCAGGCAGGGCCTACTGACATTCTGAATGCCTCCTTCTGACCAATATCAACAACATCAATGTGAAGCTAGCTCTCTCAGTTTCTACTAGCCCAAGCTGACTGGGAAATGATGGCTATAAATGTTTCCTTAGAGCATCACTGGTACTGCTAGCCCTTCCGGAAGTTGATGAACTCACACAGCATTTCTTATTAATACAAAATACCTCTACTAAGAAAAGCCTTTCTCTGCTTAGAAACACATTCTTGTCTCAATGGGGAGAAAGGAGTAATGATGGGCATAAACAAGGAAATTAGTTCATATAAGGAAAGAAGCTTTAAAATAGCTTTTTTTTTTTTTAAGCCAGGGCCTGGGAAATCCCAGTGGCATAGTAATTGTTAATATTATTAGCACAATATACATATCAGCTGTCGAGATATTATGAGGACTTGAATTCAGTCTCTGTTGGGGGAGTCAGGGTCAACATCATTAACTATAGATCTTGTCTCAGTTTCCATATAGATGCCTCAGGGCAAGTGTCTGCCAAATACATCTCTATAGATGGGCATAACCATAGGATATACAAGAGGCCCATCACACACATCAGTAATAGACAACAAGCTTTTGTTTATCTGAAGGTTTACTGGAATTAACTGATTAGTGTCAACTTGACACAATAACTTTTGTCTACAATGCAGTAGATCATTTTGATGGTTTTATTGATGGAGTGTGCTGTCTAATGTAAATCGTAGGGGAGGTTGAATTTAGATAAAGTCTGGCACATTTTTCTTAAAAGGAAACTGAAAAAGCTGTTTGTAAATGCACCCTTGACAGGCCACCTTCTGCAGTCTTATGGCTATTAAGATAGTAATTGTGATATTAATAATAATAATTACAAGGGAGAGTTGTAATTGAAATGTATGCAAGTCAGCGGTTGGCAAATGCGTCTTTAAGAGGACACATTTTGTGCTCTTACAGATATTACAACAAAATTGTGGTATTAATAACAGTGATTAGAAGGGAGATTTGTAAGTGAAATGTAAGCAATACGTTCTTAAATTAAACTTAGAGCACAAAACCATTAAAGGGAAATTAGAAAATAAGGCCAGGTTGTTAAGAATGACACAACTTTCATGTAAAAATTGCCTGCGAAAATGGCAGAGAAATGAAATGAGAGCAAGTGGGAGTTTATATACTTACATGGAATTTTAAATAACTATAAACAAAATGTATTCAAAGGCTAAATTCTAACTTGGGGGAAAAAGTAAAAATAGATTCTAAGCTTTGAGGGATTATTTGCGGTAAACATCATCAACGTGTATCAATCCAAGCAAACTATATGCACAGTTAATTTTGAGATTTGGGTAAACCAAATCTAGAATAATTAACCATGGGTATTCTTGGTAATTTAAAGTTTCCTGAATCAAATAGTTTCTAGAAACAATTCATCACTTTAATTTTTTTCCAGTTTTGTCCTAAGAGTCTCTTTTAAAATTTAAGAGTTGCAGTTTTCTGAACTCAAATTCCAGAAAGAAAAAGGATGACTTACTCTAGTTACAGAAGAAATGTCAGAGTTTATCCTTGAAAGTAGAAATAGGGTGAGCTCCAGGGAGTGGAGGAGCTTAAATGAATAAAAAGATGAAGCAGACACTTACCAAACAGGCACCCTTTAAACCTACAATCACCTCCTACTATTGGGATATAACTTTTTTCTTTCATAATATTATGTTTTGTTGAAATTACGTCAGTCTAAGATCTGAGACACACTGAACTGCAAAATGGAGTAATTCTCTTCTGAGTGTCTCATCAATGGTGTCTCCCAAAGGCTCCAATTAGCTGTCTACATCTGGTTTTAGGAGAGAATTGTTTTCTAATCTTCATGAGAAAATATACTACCATCTTGTCCCTTGGTTATACTTCTTTTTTTCCCCCTACATCCTCTGTGCATGTGTTGTATTGCAAATAACAACTGCACAGATCATAGAGTGGTGTTAATTCCCATTTGGAAGCCTCTCAGAGTCATACTTTTCTCTTTTGGTTTCTTAAGACTGAAAAAATGAGAATGCCAAAGGAATTTCTTGTCCTGAAAAAGGAGTATCTCATCATTCACCTGCAAGTGTTGAATAGCTTCTATACACATCCTACAAAGAATAAAACATGCTTTTAAATATTCATAAACAAAAAAAGTCACAAAAGGTTCTTGTGTCTCCTGCAAACTTCTCTCTAGCTAGATTCTCCGGCTGGAACAGGTCACCTGAGGGTCGCCTTAGGCCCCAATATCCTTCAAACAAAAAAGACCTACGTCTCCTTTCTCCAAGCCATGGACCTAGAAGAAGAAAAGCTTTTGGGAAGGGTGGGTAAGGGAGGGTTAGTAAATTAACCCATCCGGGCAAAAATGAACCATTTTAACTAAGTAGAAAATTACACCAAAATAGTCAGAAGCATTTTATAAAATAGAAGAGAGAATATAATTCTTCTGTACACTTAGGCTGACAATATCAATATCAGCCAACATGTACTGATTGACAGGCACAACGGTTTCATTTTATTTCATCTTTTCAGCATCTCTTTGTTAAGGATTATCATCACCATTTTCTAGATAGAAAAACTGAGGTTCTTTCAGGTTAACTAACACAAATCAAAGTTACACAGATAAATGGCAGGCCTGGAAATTTAATCCAGGGTTCAAAAAAACTCTGATTTTAACTGTGCTATTTTACCTCCCTCCTTGTGCCCTCCTGAGCTGGGGTTCACTTGGTCACCCACGCCCACCTCACCCGGGGTGGCCCTGAGACAGCTGAGGGGAGAAGCTGAAGGGTCTTCATTGTTCGTGAGGCAGGGCTCGGGCTGGGAGTCCAGCGATCTGCCCTTGGGCAGTGTCTGAAGCCTCAGCACAAACAGTCTCTCTCTAACAATCACTGACAGCGTCCAAGGGTTTCTGAGGGCAGAAAGACCCAGCCCTGGGAGTGGGGGAGACAGAGGAAGAGGAAGATGAGTCTCTTTTACCCCTTATTAGTCATCCCCCAGATTCCTCAGAAGACAGAGAAAGACGGGGGGAGAGAGAGAGAGAGAGAGAGAGAGAGAGACCTAGCAGCAAAGCAAGATTGGATGTTTCCCTCTCATACCCCAAAAAGGCTCTGATGGTCAAGCCCTTGTAATTTATTACATTGTAATTTAGCCCTACGACATGTTCAGATGGGCAAAAACCAGATGTGGGGAAAATGCAAACACAAACCTTTCCTGTTACCTTTCTGCAGCCTCCTTTTTCAGTGTTCCTGTAATTTCCTGGGAGCCACACTTTGGGTTCTAGGAAGGTGCAAGATGCCCAGGACCCAGTTTCCACATGATCCCTTTATGTTAACTGGCTTTTACTTTGTCCACCACCTCACTCCTGGGGTTCCACAATAGGATGCTCTTCCTTACGCTCTCTGAGCTTTAAATATTGGGTATCTCTGCTCTGACATTCTCTACAACCTATATGTTTAACAAGGAGGGGCAAGAGATTGAGTATTTAAATTATGGTACATCCACTCCAGATATTATTTTGACATTTCAGATGCCACTGGAGGTAATATAATAGCTTCATGCTTATAAAGCCAAGTATAGAGAACAATATTCAAGATTAAACATAAACTCTGATGATGGCACATCCAGGTGGTTGAAGCACAGACTTTGGAGTCAGACTGACCTGAAATACATTCTGCCCTTTGCCCACCATGTGACTCTGGGCAAATTTTTGCACCTTCCATAGCCTCTGCTTTTTCTTCTGTAAGAATGGTGATAGCCAACACAGAGTTGTTCTGAGAATTAAATGAGATGATATCATTTTGAAGTTTAGCAAAGTATCGGGCTTGTTGCAAGCATAAAATAAATGGTACCCCATTATCTTAGAAAGAAAATTGAATGCAGGGGAGGGAGGTGGAAATTCTCCAAAATCCAAAATGTTTGTAAAATTCTCCAAATGAGTGAAAGTGGGGTTAAAAAAAACTCAGGAGAAGGGATTTCTGGGTAGGAGCCACTTACTTGAGATCAGCCTGGTCAGTCTTCAGGATCCATTGAAAGGAGCCCATTGGACACTTCTTGGGTTATGGACCACCACATGGGCAAAACACAAGGCTGTGTTCTTAGCACATTTAGATCTACTTATATTCACCACTAGCTTTATATTCAATATTTAGAAGGATCCAATTAAGTGAAACAACCATGAAAAGAAATCTACCTGGCAATTTTTATCCCCAGTGGGGGTAAAAATATATTTATAGACCTGATTATAGGTCATTCATCCAGCCACTCTTTACTAATCACTCTTCTGTACCACGATGCTGCATTCCTTTCTAGGGTCTTGGGATTAGGCCAGAAAGACACAGCCCTGCCTTATGTTGCTTACCCACCGAAGGTGCTGTGCAAAAACCTTGCAAGGGCAACTTCTGGGCAGTGGAAATAAACCTGGTTTGCCTCTTTGGGTTATTCTATGCTTTCTTGCATTTCTATAACAGACATGTATTTTGTTGTATTCAAGAAAAAAATGTATTTAAAAAAATTTGTCTGCTACGAAATAACCAGTTCAAGCACATTTTAAATTTTCAGTTGATGGGTGGGTGTCAGGGTAAGCCAACTTCAGAGTCTCCTACATTTCTTGTGAATGTGAGAGCAGCTCCACCTGGCTCTAGCAGTAAGCCTCTTTGAGCACTGGGAACCTTCACTTGCCAGGAAGGTAGGCGCAGCAAGTCTTAATATTCCTTCCTTCTTCTTCCCCTTAAGATGCACTATGAAGCCCAGAGAATGTGGCTTGGATTACTTTTGAACATGGTCATTTCTAAGAATTGACTTTATGTATTAGTCTGTTCTCATATTCCTATAAAGAAATATTTGAGACTGGGTAATTTATAAAGAAAAGAGATTTAATTAGCTCATAGTTCTGCAGGCTGTACAGGACGCAAGATGCTGGCATCTGCCTGGATTCTGGTAAGGCCTCAGGAAACTTACAATTATGGCAGAAGGCAAATTTCATCTCACATGGTGGGAGCAGGAGCAAGAGAGAAGAGAGAGTGAAGGGGGAGGTGCTACACACTTTTAAACAAACAGATCTTGCAAGAATTAACTCACTGTCATGAGAATGGCACCAAGCAGATGGTGCTAAATCATTCATGAAAAATCTATCCCCATGATCCAACCACCTTCCGCTAGGCCCCACCTCCGACACTGGGGACTACAATTCAACATGCGATTTGGTGGGGACTCGGATCCAAACCATATTACTTTGTTTTAGAAATTCATTTCTATAACTTAAAATTATTACTAGAATTTCTTGACCTCCTACATTGTACAAAGCACTTTGAATATATTTTCACTGATCTTGACAATAAACTGAAGGAATATATTATGATTAAATAAGTTGCCCATAGTTATAGAGTAAGTGTCAAAACTGGAGTCAAATGAGAAAAATCAGACTCCAAAACCTAGATTTTCAACCACACTACTCCACTGCATCCTGAACTACTGCTTACCAAATGATATGGGCCTTATGGATCTATATTTAAGATGGGGTCAACCTTAAATGCTGGAGAACCAACAACTGGGGTTCAGGTTAATGCCTGAACCCAAAAACCAGTTATCAGTAATTCCTCTTTTCCTGCTGCCCCAGGGCAAACACCAAACCCTTTGCTTTTGTTAATTTCATTGATAATTGCTACCAGGAATCATGTGAGGACTACAAAATTTAATAGGAATAAGCAAATTACAGGAAAAGCAGAGCCTCATGAGAGCGGTGCTCAAATATGGGCCAGATTCTCATATTCATAACAATATGAAAGATAATTAATCATATGGCCATTATTTTTTGAACACCATCTCTGTACCAGTGCTTTATAGGTACTACCTTGCTTTTGAGGAAACTGAGGCACAAATTGAGGAAACTGAGGTTTATCAACTTGCTCAAGTTCACAAAGAACCTGGATCCTGACCTAGACCATCTAGATCCAGAACCATACTCTTAACCAGTACTCCTCCACTGCCTTTACTGGATAGCCTAGCTGTAGAGGACAGAATGGGTAGAAGAGAGAGATTTCAACTCTGTACAAAAAACAAAACAAAACAAAAACAAACAAACAAAAATCTTCCAGATGCTTGGAGCTGTCCAACATCATGGTGAATTACCTTAAAATGACAAGTACTCTTCCATTGGAAATGTAGTCAAGGTTAGGTTTACGCAACCTGGGATGCTGAGCAGGTAATCTCTGCATTGTGTGACAGGTGGAAATAGCCTCAAAAGAGAACTGAGTTAGATCGGAGCTTTCAGATTTTGTGCTGTCTCACACTAGGATACAGACTTCACCTTCAGATTCCCTAGCCTGGGACCACTGTGAATTCCAGATAAACTAACATTTATTGAGGCATCAGTTTCCTCCTTTCCCCGCTATCAAAATGTAAGACCTACACAAGTTTGAAGATCGGACCAAGTATCTCTGTTTTCACTCTTCCTCCACTAGATGTCCTGCTTCTAAGACCCCTTCCAACTCTGAGGTTCCACTATTCTTTCTGTGGGATACTAATTGCTGAAATACACCTGATATGCAAGAGAAGGATTTTCACCACGTTGCACAAGAAGCTAATGGATCTCAGGATTCATATAAAAGTCTTCTCCTAAAGCAGAATTAATATTTCTAACCACTTCCACTATTACCCCAAAGGGTCAATGGTCAACCCACCATATTCTTTCCCCTGGCCAATTGCAATAGCCTCATCATTGTCTGCTTGCACTCATATCTGCCCTATATCAGTTCTTCACATTGCAGCCAGAATGATCCTTAATATATATTAATCAGGCCATATCAATTCTCAGTTCAAAGCTTTTCACTGACTTTCTGTTTCTATTAAAATGAAAGACAAAGTCCTTGCAATGATCTCCAAGACCCTTTGTGACGGGTCCTCCTCTACCCCTGGCCTCACCTCCCATGCCTGTCCCCTCATTCATTCTGCTCCGGCCACTGGCCCCATCCTCTAACACACCATGAATTGCTCCTGCTTCAGGACGTCACATTTGCTGTTCCACCTGCCTGAAATACTCTTCCCCCATACAGCTGTATGACTCACTGCCTCACTTCCTCCATGGAGCTGCTAAAATCTCAGCCTTATCAAGGCCTACAACTAGTCCCAAAGGACAATTTCAAAAAAGGCCACCCTCTTAATCAAGTGCTTTGATCCTATCTGCCAGAAAGTTTTCACAGCAACACAACCTATAATAACCATGAGGAGAAAAGCAACCTATGGACTTGTACAAAGTACAATCCCAAGTCGTAGCTCCAGATGGGAAGTTCTCTGACTACTCCATGTAAAAGAGCAATACCTGCACCCTGCCTGCAGCACCCCCATCTTCCTTACCTTGTACATTCTTCTCTCTAGGACTTATTAGCATCTAATATAGTTCATATCTATTGGTTTATTCGTTTGCTGACTGTCTCTCCACTCTGCCACTAGAACGAAAGAAGCCAAGGGCTTTGTGTTATTCATGTTGTACCCCAGCACCTACTACCACGCCTGCCACATAGAAAGCACTCAAATATTTCTTCAATGAATGAATGACAGAATGTTCTCAGCAACGTAGACTGCAGAGTTGAACATGATCAGGAAAATGTGGGGGGAAATTATGACTTTAAATAGAAATAGGTAGCTACAAGGTTAAGTGCCCAAAGTATATATAAATGGACAGATCATGTAAATCTATGCATATGTCTGAGCAAATTCAAGAAAAAGAAACAAGGCAGGACACTTAAAACCATTCCTGTTGCCTGTGAGCTGGCTTCTCCACTGGTGCAAGCACCCAATCTGTAGATCTGATGAGAGGTGACAACGTTCTAGGGGTGTGTGCGTTGTTCCAAGCCAGGGGCTGTGAACACAAAGGTGGCAGAGGTAGAAAAATAAAACTGATCCTCCTTCACGATCCTTCTTGTCATCAGCTCGCACACCGCCATACCAAGGAAAAAGAGAGCAAGTGAAGCCTAAGATGTAACAGAGTGGTTTTCACCCATCTGGAGTCAAAGCTGAAGCCCAGAGACTGCTCTCTAAAGAACTGTCTGCTGGCCTGAGAGACCACCTGTCTTGGTGATGAGCAAATAAACAGCTCCACTCACTAGGATTTCACAATCTAAGAGGGTCTCTGAGGATATCATATCAAAACACATAGAGGACCATTTATGAGCAGCCAGCTAGTCAAAACAAAAATATGGGAGAAATTAAACAGAAGCAAGCTTCTAGCACAGGGAAAATATTGAACTCAATTTATTCCAATACATGCTCCTCCTTTGTAGAAATGCAAAGAAACTTGGAGCATAATTTGGCCCACCTCTGCTTTGATGACCTGTATGAAAAAAGGATTTCCTCTTTCAGCCTGAAACTCCTGTAAGAGCAGTAGATACAAGTCACATTGGTCAGAGCCTTGGCTACACATTTTCTATGGAATGTAAACATACATTGAAAGATTTGTTTTGTGGGGGTGCTTAGTGAGCATGTAATCAGCTACATTTGATGCTCCTCTTCAGGGAAAAGGATGTAAACTCTCCCAAGGTCATGACTGATGTAATTTGGGGGAAACATCTCATTCATTTCTGAGGCACATCCACTTTGTTCTTAAATAATTAAAATATTTAATCCCAAAATTTCTTTTCTGCCCCTATGTGTGTCAATCAGGACTGTGTGAGCAACAGAAATCCTTGAGTCACATAAACAATTTTTATTGTAAAATGCTATCAGAACTGCGTGTGTTTTAGTATAATCCATTTTCTGTCAGGCATTTGACTTAATGATATTTCCTCTTCTACTTATGTATTTCATTATCTGTTTTTGTGTCTTCAGAAACACAATAAACTATAATGAACATGAAAAGATTGGTATGCTTTTCAGAGCATGCTTCATTTTTCATCTTTAATGGATCTTTTTGTAGGGTTCTCACAACAAATTGAAAGAGAATAAAACATTCTCTTGCTTCATAATCAAAGTACTGCTCACACTTCCAGCAACCTTTGGAAGGGGAATCCTGGCTATTGATGTCCCTGGAAAGAGTGGTAGAAGAAAAGGTAAGTGCCTTTGCTTGAGAAAAGAGTGGCCTCCCTCCAGCCACAGACATTCAATGGCCACACCCTCTAACTTCCTCTACTTCCTTCCTTCCGCCTTCCTTTCCTAGATAGTCTGATGTTTTGGGTCAATTCTAATTGCATTTGTGTTTTGCATTAAAACACACAGTATTCGCTGTTCCAACAGACATTATTTTTGAGAATATAAAGCACAATTTCTTCTCTCCATTCCCTTAAAAATATTTTTTCTTCCCTCTTTTTAGAAATTTCCTGAGAGTAAAGAAAATGTAGTTACTGTCACCTGGAATCTTGCTACTCAAGTTGTGGTCCTCAGACCAGCTACATCAGTATCACCTGGGAGCTTTTTGGAAGTGCAGAATCTCAGGCTCCACCTCAGACATACTGAATCAGAATTTGTATTTTAACAAGATCCCCAGGTGATTCACTGGCACATTTAAGTTTTAAAAGCACTGAGTTAGGTCAAATTGAGTGGAATAAATGAAGCCAAATATAAAGTTTAGATATGGAAAAACATTAATGCACAAAATGACTTTGATCTTCTAAGAATGTAGTAAGAGAGGCTTACATAATTTAAATATTTCTTTCATCTGACCTTCTTTTCACATGTTTCCCAAGTGCATAAAAGTGTATGACTGGAAATGTACAATGTCCCGAGAAAACATTTATAAAAATCTGTCTGGCATTTTTTTTCTGTATCAGAAATTGAAGACATGGAAGAAAGATGAAAACACTGGCTACTAAATACCTGTGTGTGGTTACTGAGTGTGGTATACTTGGACACCAAGCTCCCCCACTCATCAGATGTCACAAAGACTCCTTTTACTCTTGGATAATTTCAAATCAAACTGACCTCCCCAGGTAAGCCCCTTGTCACTTTCAGAAGAACCCCTTTTAATGTGTGCCCCACTAAGATTTTAAACTCAGAAACTCAAGACTTTACTAAGTTGCTATACTTTCAAGCTCTAGGACATTTTGACTTGGAAGGGAAATTACTTGGTAAAATGACTAGCTATTCACTTGCTCGGGAATGGGAGGTTTCAGAGAATGTAGAATTTTCAGTTTTAAAACTGAGACAGTCTCAGCATAACTCGGTTGGTTGATCACCCTATTCTAACATCATTTATGACACCCAATTGGCCTAATGAAATTGGCACACAAAAACTAACTTGTGAAGGCAAACAACTTTCATAGAAATAATTTACTGAAACTGCAAGGGAATTCTCTGGGCCCTCACATTTGAGAGGCACAGAATCGAACAGATCATCCAAGCAGATTTCTTTAAATTGGCTGGAAGTGCACAGCTCTTGTTTCGGCATCAATAGATGTGTTCAGTTTCAACTAAGCAGTTCGCTAACTGCATTGATTTTTAAGGCCAAGCTGAAGGTATTGAGAAAATATCCAGATGACACAGAAACTGGAATGTTCAGAGGCTGATGAACAAAGGGAGAATTTTGCTCCTGTTGCTTATTCCTGGGACACCTCTAGCTGGGAATACATATCCCAGGGCTGTTAGTAGTTTTAACCTTTCTTTGGCCACTTGATGGTCAAACGATTCTAGTACATCCCTGTGCCTAACGGCTCTCAAAATACTCTGGGAATACAAGTTCCTGCTCAAGGTCCAACAGCTGTCAGAGCAGATGGCTGGGGATTTGTTTACTGTGGTCCTAAGTATTACCCTTTAGCTCTAAGGCACTGGGAACAATTTGACAAATTTGATTAACTGAGAACAATATGATGCTTGCCTGGAAAGCTCACTCCACACTTTCACAGAGTTCCTTATGTTCTTTTCACGGTCTGAGGATACGGGATGATATTAGCTACCACCTCAGTCCAATGAAACTATCAGAGAAAACAAAAAAGTCACCCTTGGCTACCCCTTTTGTTTTACAACTGAATGTTTGTGATACACATGTACAGCCAGCTGTTCTATCAGAGATGCTCAGAGCATACCTAGTCCTGCCTTTAAGAAAAAGAAATGTGACTTCATGTTCCATGGCACTCTATGGCTTATTTGTCAATTACAAAGTGTGTCTGCTTTGTGAAACTAAAAATAAATAATTAATCTGCTGGAAAATCTTATTCTACCTTCCCAATTTGCCTCTGTTTTTCCTCGTCTCAACTTCCAGTAGTTTCTTTGGTGAACATCTCACGGATGGCTTGCAAACCATTTTGTGCTTTGAGATGGTGTGTGTATCCCTGGGTCTGTGAAAGGCCACTGCTGCAGGGTGGGGAGACAATAGTCAGCTCTGGGAAGTCTGTGGGAATTCCTGAGGGAGCTGCAAGTTACTATGAATAGCCCGGCATTCTAGCCCGGCATTCGAAGAAGATTTGCAGAGGAGTCTCCTGCTGTGCCCTCTAGCTCTCTACTTGATGGAGACAAACCCAGGGCCTGAGAGGTTGGGAAGGGCTCAGGGAGGACGCCCATTAGGGGACAGGCTTTCTTGTGTCCAGATTCCACTTGGGTGACCCTGGGGAGAGAGACTGCTGGCTCTTTTCCAGAGCCACAATGCTCCATTTACAAGCTGCAATTAGTTGCAAGCAAAATTTGTGCATCCACTACTAACTGTCAGCTCAAGAGGTTGAAAGTTCAGTCCTGGGGAGGTCAGGATGTCTTCCAAGGGACTGATGACTTTGCTTACAATCTCCCCTCCCCCAGTACAGTGGGGACCCTTCTGTAGGGGAGAGAACCACATTCCAGAGTGGGATGTCTGCAAAACTGAATGATCTGTGCCAGACAGGCTCATGGTTCTGGGACTATTGGCATAGTAGGCAGATGTACCCGTTATACAGTGACTTTTCTACAGCAGAATATTGACTTAATTTATAATAAATATAGCCATTTGAGAAGAGTAAGGCAAGTAATGCTCTAGTGCTGTTAGGATTTAGCTGCTATTTCAAAGTTCAGCCAGTTTTGCTTGCATATTCCATGTGGAATAAAAAAGCCAGAAAGGCCCAGAAAAAAAATGAACTGTTCTTTGCCAAATCAAAATGTGTAAATAGTTCTTCTGAGAGCATAACAAAGGGTCTATTTTGCCTTTAGACACCAGAGCCAGAAACAGGAAAAGGCTACAATTAACTAACTGAAGCACAATGTGAAGTTAATCAATAATGGAACGATTATGACGAAGATGCCATACATTAACTCTACCTAGACATGAGTGCTGCTTTCAGAGCATGAACATTCTTTCAAATTCCAGATACCACTTTTTCCCTTGTGAGGCTGCATTTTAATTTTCCACTGTCTCCTCTATTCTCATTTGCAATCCTCTGAATCTCACTGTAAACTGTGACTAGATTCCTCCTTCCCCCATTTGTGGTGTGTGATGTTGGAATCCCTGCATTGCTCTTCTGAGAAACGGAGAAGACTTCCATTTGGAGACTGAGCTGACAAGGATTGAATTCTTTATTTATTTTATTTTATTTATTTATTTTTTGAGACGGAGTCTCACTGTCATCCAGGCTGGAGTGCAGTGGTGATCTCTGCTCACTGCAACCTCTGCCTCTCGGGTTCAAGCAGTTCTCCTGCCCCAGCCCCCGAGTAGCAGGGACTACAGGCTCATGCTGCCACGCCCAGCTAATTTTTTGTATTTTAGTAGAGATGGGGTGTCACTGTGCTGCCCAGGCTGGTTGCAAACTCCTGAAGTCAGGCAATCCACCTGCCTCGGCCTCCCAAAGTGATGGGATTACAGGTGCGAGACATGGTGCCTGGCCCTTTATTTCTTTAATGGGCACACAGCAGCCACTCATTATATGATGTTGACTCCCTTAGTTGAAAGTAAAATTAATCATGACATTTACATTGAGTAAATCATTCCAGACCTTCCTAAGTTTCTACTCAGGACACCAAACACCAAGAATGGGTCTAACCCGGAGAAAGGTCTTGAAGCTGGGCATGGTGGTGCACACCTGTAGTCCCAGTTACTGGGGAGGCTGAGGCAAGTGGACACTTGAGTCCAGAGAGGTCGAGACTACAATGAGTATGACTGTGTCACTGCACTTCAGCCTGGGCAATAGTGCAAGATCCTGTCTTCAAAAAAGGAAAAGAAAACAAACAAAAAAAATCTTGTAAATTTTCAATCAATACCAAAGCTGACTGCTTACCCCAGCAAGCCCATCAGTAGAAGACAAAAGATGGGCTGGGTGGGAGGCAGACTGGGCTGCCCCCCTTGCAGGAACTACACAGCATGAAGACAGGTGGCACGCTTTTAGACTTCTCTCCCAGGCTTCCATTTACCCAAACTCAGATTTCCAAATGCAAGGCCTTCTATGACAGTGGATATCATGTGACAAAACCAGATACATAGCCTCCCCCACCACAGTAGAACCTCTGCTTCTTCCCCTCCCGTTCCCCCTTGAAATCACTGAAAGCCAGGCGATGTACATGGCTCCCCTCAGAGGGAGTTGCTTGGGTCTCTCTTCTAGACAGTGCTCTAAGAAACAGTCTTTCCCCTCACCCTTCCTATCACCACCCTCCCCTACCACACCCCCTGCAACACCTCACCCAGAGTTAGTCACAAAAATAACTGTTCCATGGTGGGCAGAGTATGATGCCGGGTGATGAATTAACAAGAAACCTCCCGTCACCTGGTGGGTAATTTTTTTCTAATTAAGTTAATTGGATTTTTTTATATTATAAAAGGAGTGCATGTTCATTATTAAAAATTTGTAAAATACAAAAAAAAAGTAGAACGTTGAGGGAAAAAAATAAAGCCTACAGGTGGGTAATTACTGCCCCAGAATTATTAGTCATTTTGACTGGCACCTGGTAATCCATAAATTAGGTTTTTAGAGTCAACTCCAGTTCCACTTTCTAGTTCAACTACTTGTGTCTTTCGTAAGTCAATGCTGCAGTTATTTATCACAGTTTTCTTGGAGAAGGCAAAATCCTTTCTGTCTGAACTTCAGCCCCACTTAAAATTTTAATGCAAAACTGCGTTCCTCAGTTACTGGAGACATAAATTCCTGGCACCCTTCCATTCCAGCCCCAGGGTTTCTCTCCCTCCAGGACTTCTCCACGCCAGCTCCCTTGCCATCAGCTCTCATGGGAGGAGTAGAATTCTTATTTTTTCCCCCACAACAGAAATTTTAAAAATTTCTCTGAAATATGCTGTTTGTATAGTCACATGTCTGAGTTTCTAGCAATTAATCTCTTTATTTCTCTCTCGGCAAAGCATGAAAGTTTCTGCAAAAGAATGAAAGCAAAATACTGAAGCAAATATCAGGCGAGATTTTGCCTCATGTACAAAAAATCAAATATCCATCGACCTCAGCTACCTGCAGCTCAGCGAGGAAGCCACAGATGATCAGCAAAATTCCTAAGCAGCAAAAGCAGCAGCACAAAAATTAAGATTCCATCAGCCACACACTCTCTCACTTTGTCACTCTTCTTTGAACCCCATTCAAAATAATAATAATAATAATAAGCATTCTCAGTTCTCTTAGCCCTAAGGAACAGATTGCAATGTGACAATGGATTCTGGTGGGAATGATGAAGGAAATAGAAAACTTTCAAAGGTGGACACAGGAATTCAAAATATGTATGTGAGCCAGACGTGGTAGCTCATGTCTTGTAATCCCAACACTTTGGGAGGCCAAGTGGGAGGATTAGAGTTTGAGATCAGGAGTTTAAGACCAGCCTGGGCAACATGGCAAAACTCTATCTCTACAAAACATGAACAATTAGCCGGGTGTGGTGGTGGTGTGTGCCTGTAGTCCCAGCTACTCGGGAGGCTTAGGTGGAAGGATCGCTTGAACTTGGGAGATGGAGGTTGCAGTGAGCCAAGATGACACCATTGTACTCCAGCCTGGGCCTGACCCTGTCTCAAAACAACAGAAAATTAAGTGGCTTAGCTGGGTGATCCTGGCTCAAGGTCTCTTATGAGGTTGAAGTCAAGATGTTTTCTGAAGGACAATATGCTATGTGAAATAAACCAGTTACAAGCAGACAAATACTAGCCGATTCCACTTACATTAGGTACCTAGAGTAGTCAAAACCATAGAGACAGAAAGTAGAATGCTGGTTGCCAGGGACAGAGCGAAAGAGATAATGGGGAGTTATTGTTCAATGGGCATAGAGTTTCAGTATTACTAGAAGAGAGGAGTCCTGGTGATGAATGGTGATGATGGCTGCACAGCATGATGAATGTATCCAATACCACTAAACCATATACTTTAAAATGGTCAAGACGGTACATTTTATGTTATGTGTACTTGACCACAATTTTTAAAATGGGAAAAAGAAAGAGATGTCATCTGAAAGCTTGACTGAAAGATCAACTTCCAAAATGGTTCATCAACGTGGCTGTTCACCATCAATGAAGACCTCGGTTTCTCTCTGGCTATTGGCAGGAGGCTCCAGTTCCTAAGCAGGTGGGCTCTCCCTTGGCTGCTTGAATGCCCTCATGACATGGCAGCTGGCTTTCCTTAGAGCAAGAGAGCTAAGAGGGAGAGAGCCAGGAGGAGGCTGTATTGCCCCTTGATTTAATCTCCAAGCTCCTGCACCATTGCTGCCCTCACTTCTGTTTGTGAGACGCAAGCCACTAAGTCCAGCCCATTCTCAAGGGAAAGAGATTAGGTTAGGCTCCATCCTTTGAAGAGAGGAGCACGGAGACACTTGTGGACATATTTTTTAAATCTGCCACACTCCCATACAATTTATTTTTCCCAATACAGAACCCAGAGTGATCATTTATGTCAACTCTCTGTTCAGTGGCTTCTCATCTGATGAAAGTATTAATAAAAGCCAAATTCTTACCATGGGCCTCAGAGCCCTGCATTCCCTAGTGCCTCTGCAAACTCTCAGACCTTACCTCCTATCCTTCTCCACTCCAGCCTCTCCAGCCTCCTCATTGCTCCTACATTCTGCCACTTCCTCAGGACTTCTGCATTTGCTGTTCTCTGCCTGGAGTGCAGATTTTCCCAGCTGTCCAAATGGCTCATTATCTCATGTCCTTTAGGTTTTCACTCAAATGTCACCATCTCAGTGAAGTCATCCCTGACCACTCCATATTTAAAATTGAAACTCTCCCACCTTACTTGTTGATATGGTTTGACTGTGTCCCCACCCAAATCTCATCTTGAATTGTAGCTCCCATAATTCCCTCGTGTTGTGGGAGGGACCCAGTAGGAGATAATTGAATCATGGGGGCGGTTTCCCCATACTGTTCTCATGGTAGTGAATATGTCTCACGAGATCTGATTTTTTTTTTTTTTTTTTGAGACAGAGTCTTGCTCTGTCACTCAGTCTGGAGTGCAGTGGTACCATCTCAGATCACTGCAACCTCCGCCTCCTGGGTTCAAGCGATTCACCTACCTCAGCCTCCCAAGTAGCTGGGATTACAGGCATGTGCCACCACATCTGGCTGATTTTTGTATTTTTAGTAGAGACAGGGTTTCACCATTTTGGTCAGGCTGGTCTCAAACTCCTGACCTCAGGTGATCCAACCTCCCTGACCTCCCAAAGTGCTGGGATTACAGGCATGAGCCACCGCGCCTGACCAATCTGATGGTTTTATAAGGGGAAACCCCTATAGCTTGCCTCTCATTCACTTCTCTTGTCTGCCACCATGTGAGATGTGCCTTTTACCTTCCACTGTGATTGTGAGACCTCCCCAGCCACTTGAAACTGTGAGTCCATTAAATCTTTTTTTCTTATAAATTACCCAGTCTTGGCTATGTCTTTATCAGCAGCGTGAAAACGGACTAATACACTTGTACTACCTAACTCCCTCCCTTACTTTCTTTTCCTCCATAGAACTAATCCTTTTTGTCATCCTATATATTTTACCTAGTTCTATTCTTTTGTGTCTATCTCTCCCTCCTATCACACAAGCTCCATATGGGTAAGCATATCTGTTTTTTTCACTACTCTAAACCCAATGTCCAAAACAGTGTCTGGGGCAAAAGAGGGACTCAGTAAATATTTCCTGAATGTTGGTAGCCAGAGGTAGAAAACACCTGAAGAATCATGCTTCCAAAATGAGAGTCCTCTCTGATCCTCAGAAGTTTATCTCAATGGGATAACCAATAAGAACTAAAAGCTGTTCCTCTAATTTGGACTAGGTAACCACATTTTCATGGGCAACAAGCACCTATCTGCCATCGCTGCATCTTCTGCCAGGGCAAGTTGGATCAAGTGATGCACTGATAATGCAGAAAGCAAAAAACATATGCCAACTAAGGTTGGGGGTGCCCAGGTTGAATTCAGCAAGACTGGCAATGAACCACACGGTAACAAGGACATCTGCGTTGTGGAGTGAAGCAGAGTGAGTCCATGTAGGTTTTATTCTGGCTGTTGGGCAAATTTAATGTCTCTCACAGTCTTGCCATCTTGAGTGCAGGCAATAGAACCAGCCTCTGCAGTGTGATTTGCCCTCCAGCTGCCCTCCAGGGCTTAAGCCCTGGTCCTCACTGCACAGCTTCAAAAGTCAGTTGATGAAAATGCTGAGACTGCAAAAGGAAGCATTGAAAGAGTAATCTGCAAGGCACTGATGCTAATAAAAAGCAACTCAGAGCCTAGGTGTGGTGGCTCACACCTGTAATCCTAGCACTTTGGGAGGCAAAGGTGGGCGGATCACTTGAGGTCAGGAGTTCGAGAACAGCCAGCCTGGCCAACATGGTGAAACCCAGTCTCTACTAAAAATACAAAAATTAGCCGGGCATGGGGATAGGCACCTGTGATCCCAGCTACTCGGGAGGCTGAGGTAGGAGAATTGCTCGAACCCGGGAGGCAGAGGTTGTGGTGAGCCAAGATCATGCCACTGCACTCCAGCCTGGGTGAAAGAGTGAGACTCTATCTCAAAGAAAGAAAGAAAGAAAAAAGCAACTCAGCTCTGAATGGTGGCAAGACAGGCTACCTGACCATGAGCACGACAGGAGGTAGCGTGTCCTCCACAAGCTACCTTACAGCCTGCCCAAAAAGAGCTGGGGGTGGATATGTATTGACCGTAATTACATAGACACAAATAGACCAAAAGTAGGGCAATTTTTCTGCAACACGTTATAAGAGGCATCTTAGAAAGAGCACAGGTTTTCTGGCCAGAGAGAACATGGACTATAATCCTGAGCCTCTTAATAAGTATTTGACCTTGGGCTGAAATGAGACTCCATTTCTTTCTCTGCAAAGTCGCAGAGGTAATACCTAATTAACTGGGCTGTTATGTTTGAAATGTTATTGTTAGTTATTTTTAAGTTATCGATACCAACTAAAGTAGAGCCTAACGATTGTTGTGAGGATGAAATGAAATGCCATGTTGTAAAAGGCCTGGAACAGAGTCAGCACTCAACAAACGTTACTGCACTTTCTTCCCCCTACAACGCCTGTGCTCCTCTGCGGTGTTCTAGAGTGGACAACAGTCCTGCATTGCCAGAACTGAGGAGTTTCCTGGGACAACGGACTCTCAGTGCTAAAACTGGAATAGCCTGGGCAAACCAGCATGGTTGATAGTTCTAGTGCCACTTCACTTCCTGTTAAAGCTCAGACAAGACAACTGCCAACATTTTTTCTTTTTTCCCATTCGGATTCATTGAAAGAATCAGAATCTTTTCTTGTTCCACCAAAACCTAAACAAGACAGCCTGGACCAAGGATTCTTAACCTTTTGGAGGCCAATGATCTCCTTCAGAATCTCATGAAAGCAATAATAGTTAGAGCTGATATTTATTGAGTTGTGTGTGTGTCAGGCACTCTTCTAAATTAAAGGAGATTAAGTTAGTAACCTGAATGTATTAATTCATTCATGCTTTGTAAAAACTCAGTGAAGTAGGTACTGTTCTTTTACCCATCTTACACATGAAAAAAACGAGGCATGGAGAAAGTGACAGACACAGTGGAGGAGTAGGGATTCAGGCTCAGTCTGGCCCTAGAGATCATCCCTTGACTCACAGCAGCCTGCCATTCTTTACGTAGTCTTTCCAGAAATAAACACACCAAGTCAGGCACAAAATTGGCGCATAGTTTCAGAGGACTGAGAGACTCTTTCATAGGTCCTGGATTAGGAACTGTAATCCATGCTGTATATTTTATGGAAAGTTCTCCCTCAAAAAATAATAAAATAGCCAGTGTGGTGGCTCAGGCCTGTAATCCTAGCACTTTGGGAGGTCGAGGTGGGCAGATCCCTTGAGGCCAAGAGTTCGGGACTAGCCTGGCCAACATGGTGAAACCCCATCTCTACTAAAAATACAAAAATTAGCCAGATGTGCCTGTAATCCCAGCTACTTGGGAGGCTGAGGCAGGAGAATCGCTTGAATCCAGGAGACAGAGGTTGCAGTGAGCCGAGATCACACCACTGGACTCCAGCCTGGGTGACAGAGTGAGACTCCATCTCAAAAATAATAATAATAATAATAAAATAAATATCGTTGCCTGCATCATCTTTGCTCGAGCCTCTCTGAAAAGGGAATGGATTTTTTTTTCAAACAAATGCGAGTGACTGCGGTTTTTTTGAAGAGCAGTTCATTGTTGCAGTGTTCAACACTGTAATTTCATTCCTGAAACATACAAATTTAACTAGAATGGTGGATTAGATGTTTGTAGTTAAAGAGAGGAGATACTTTCATAGAAACACTTCCACAGAAAGTTATTTCATTTGTATATTTTTTATTCCACTTCTAGAAGGCAAATAACAAAAACAGATTGATAGCAGCATTTATTTTTAAAAGCAACTTCTGGGACCCTTTCTGGGGTTGTTGCAAATTGACCCCAAATACCTGCACCTGCCTACTGTTTCAGAGAGCGTGTTATGTGACTAGATATACGTTACTTAACATTTCTAGGCCTCAGTTTTTCCTAACAGATTAATTGGACTGGATTTACTCTGAGGTTTCTTTCAAATCTAAAAATTCTATAATTATCTGACTCCATGTGAAGAACCATAACCCTGAGACACAACAGGTTTATTAAATCAGAAAAAAAGCCTTGTATTATGCCCACCAGGATACTTCCTACAGACAAAATTTTTTTGAACTAGTACATTTAAAAGATTGCAATACTAAATTGCTAAATATACTTTTAAATGGATTTAAAGTTGTTAGTATTTTTATTTTTAATGTTTGTTTATTTATTTACTTACTTATTGAGACTGAGTATTGCTCTGTCTCCCAGGCTAGAGTGCAGTGGTGTGATCTCAGCTCACTGCAACCTCTGCCTCCCTGGTTCAAATGATTCTTCTGCCTCAGCTTCCCAAGTAGCTGGGATTACAGGCACGTGCCACCACAAAGGTGTTAGTATTTTTAATGGGCCTATAATATATGTTTGCTGTATTATTTGAGAACATTCAATATTGCCTTCTAAGGCAAAACAGATAAAGGTGAATGAAACTTGTAAATGTTTAATGTATTGAGTAAGCAAGTAGCTTGGAAGACATAAACAGAATTCATAAGCTATGTTATCTATAGATGGTAGGTTAGTAACCTGTAGAGCAGATAGAAAGGAAACATGGAATATATGATAAAGTGGATGGAACAAGTGAGCATGATATTTACAGGTAGAAAAGGATGAAAGGAGCAAGTCATTAGGAAGGACCATGTCACCAAGACGACAGCTACATTATCTGTAAATCAGTTACTCATTGAGATGTCTTATTCTGGCTCCACGTTTGCTCTGTTCCAGAGATGCTGGTAAAACCCAGAGCTGCTCAACAGGGTGACCAGAGAGCAATGCCTGTGGCCGGGTGCATCTGCTCCATGTGTCTCCCTAGAAGACACAGTTCAGTGTTTGTGTTAGCTCCAGGAACCTTCTGAGGGCTGAGCTCCCTTTTTCAACCTCAATTCTGGTCCCTGTAACCACACCAATAGGGGAGAAAGCTGACGTAGAGATGAGAGAAAGAGACAGAGAGAGGGGAAGGTGATGGATGGAGGAGGGCAGAACAGATGAGCACTGCTTAACACAAGACTCAAGTGTGGTTCTTCCCCTTCGTTTGTATCTTATCCAAAATACATAAACTTGCCCCCTTTTTTTCTGTGTCTTTTAAATTGATTTAATCAACTGTGTGGACTTGAGTACCCTGCTGCGAAGCTTCGTGTTTCACGACCTCTGTCATAGTTTGTCTAGTAGTAGACTTGAAAGTTACCATTACATTAAAATATTTTCCCACATGACGATATCTTGTCCGATTGCCACACCCATTTCGTTCTCGCACTGGGCTAGAGCAGATCCTGGGAGGGCCCAGCTCTGTGCTAGTAAAATGACAACATGGGACTGTACTATTGATTTTTCCAAGAAGTATCCTCTACCTGAAGAAGACTAAAATATGACTAAAAGGGGAAGAAAATAACAATAAGAGCTCTAAGACGGGTGAGAAGAAATACGATCAAAATTGAAGTACCAGTCTCTCACTCACTGTCCTTCCCAGTCCCCATCCTTAGGGCTTTGATTGTGCCAGGATGGACATTGACTTTAAGAGACTGCCATTCAGTATCTGGAATTTGTCTCCTATTTTGCACTATGCCATACTGAGCTCACCGTCCTAAGAGCTGTGAGACCACTCAGTTCACATTTGGAAAGATGACTTGGTTATAAAAAAAATTTAATAGAAAAATAAATAATTCTGACATCAATTTTCTGTTTAGACTTGATAGGGCTGTGTCTTTCCTTCCTGCCGTTATCATCCTCATACAAGCAAGAAGCCCTTGGTGAGCTCAGAGGGCTGTTGTCTGCCTGCACAGAACTAAAAATAGACTTCCCGATGACTTCCAGCCAGCCTTGTCTCTCCTTCTAAGAACCTTTTCTGCAAACAAAAGCAAAACTCCCCAATACACCAGGATCATGCCTGCCTCCTACCAGCTTGACCATGGTGAGGAGACTGGTCTCGGCAAGCATACAGAGACATGAGGACTACAGAAAAACTCATTCCCAAAATGCAGCAACAGCATCTACCTTCTGTGCAGAGGCTTCAGAATGTAGTGGGTGCTAAGTAGGAACTATCCAAGGAGGTGGCTGGGGAGTTGGGGACAGGGAGGACCCATGTGGTTGGCAGTAAGGAAAGGACAAGGGAACTGCATTTAGTCCTGATGCTTGAATTCCAGCCATGAAGGTTAAGGCCATGTCTACTCACTTATCTCATGCCTCCACCTCCTCCTGGGCCAATTAGTCTAGAGCAGTGGTGTCCAGTGGAACTTTCTGCAATGATGGAAATGTGCTAGATTTGCACTGTCCAATACATTAGTCACCAGTCACATGTCATTGCCGAACAGTTCAAATGTGGCTGGCACAACTGAATTTTTAATTTTATTTAATTTTAATTAACTTAAATTTAAGCACCCACATACGGCTAGTGTTACCATATTGGACAGTACAGATCAAGAGCAAAAGATGGTCTTTGGAGTCAAACTTGGATTTGAATCCTGGCTTTGTTGCTCACTAGCTGTATGGCCTTTGACAAGTCACTCAATCTATAGAAGCCTCCGTTTCCCCATATATAAAATCAAACTTACGACACCTCCTTCAACAGATTGTTATGAGGACTAAGTAAGCTAATACATGGAAAGCACTTGGCACTTTGATGCTCAATACACACAGCTTCCTCCCAATCAAACTTAAATATTAAATATTGAGACATTTGGCAAAATATTGAGACATTTGGAAAAACCCTGAGTTGCTACAAATGGGCAGGTGCTACTGGTATCAAGTAGGTAGAGATCGAGAATTTCGCTAAACATCCTACAATGCACATGACTACTTCCCCACCCCGTCCCCAAACAGTGAATTATCTGCCCCAAATGTCAATAGTGCCTAGGTTAAGAAACTTTTATGCAGACACACCCTAAGAATGAGACTATGAAATACAGAGCCATTTAAAGATCTCACCTCATCATTCCCTTGAGCCTTCCTTCCATTCCTCAAGAACCTCCCTCCACCTTTTACCAACCATCCTCCAAACTTCTACCTATATCAAAAACCCCAAATGTGGTAAATTTTCTAAAGAATATATAGACAGCCATGTTTATAGAGGCAGAATTCACTTCAACAAATACAGTCAAAGTCAAGAATTGCCCCTACCTCCACATTTGCTGATCTCTCTGCCTGGAGCACTCCTCCCCTAGATATTTTCATGGATTGCTTCTTCATCCCCTAACACTTATGAACTTTATCTCCTCAAATGTCATTTACCAAAGAGGCTTTCTCTCACTATCTTCTCAAAAATAGCACCCTACCCCCATCCCGCCATTGTCTACTCTTATCCTGCCACCGAAACACCTGACCACACTCCATGCTGATTTGCTTAGAATGGAAGATCCTCAGAGCACGGATTTTGTCTTCTCCAGTGTATCCCCAGGGCCCAGCACTGTGCCTATCACATAGTTGAAGCCCAGGAAACAGTTGTCAAATGAGTAAAAAAAATATGTCTAACCCAGTCTAATGGCTCCCATATTTCAGGTGGCATTCAATGCAATAATTTCCTTAAATATAAAAAAAATGTTTAAGTCACTTGGAGTTCTCAATAATAGAAGCTGATCCTGTCAGAGAGTAGCATGGGGCACGTACCTGAATTTGGGGGAAATGAGCAAATAAAAAACCATGCCTACTGCGGCAAAATGGGAATTTTCCTCTTGTTCCTTTTTTTGTTTTGCTTTGAAGTACAAAATGTTCTCTTACATTTATTTCTTCTAACAACCCAGTTTTACAGAACTGTACAAAAAAGTTTGGACAATTTTATCAAAATTGGTTTTTAAATAATACAATGTACTTTTAAAACTAATCATTTTATAGTCTGCTTCCACCCTTGGGAGAAACTCTGCCAAATAAATGGGATCTCCTCCCAGTAGGGAATTGCTCCCTGGAGAGAGAGGCCATGTTATTCCCTTTGGGCTCCCATAGGAAGCCCAGGGACTGGCCCATGGCAGGAGTTTGGCCAGCACCTGATTCTGCCCTTCCTACTACTGTTTCCCCTTCACCTGTGAAACAAGCAGCCCAGTCCTGGGAGATCTCCTTCCAGGCCACATGATCCCTGAGAAAGCAATTGCTGAGACACTGTAAAGCTTGGTCTTGGGCTCCACTTTGCTCCACCCTCCTATCCATCTGGAAACCAGGGCTCTTGGTCACTTGCTCCTTACATCCTTGGCTATTCCAGAGGCTTCGTTCAAATGGACCTGCCTCTTGCCTGGACCATGCCTTCTGTTATGTTGCTGCTGCTGCCATTTCCTGCCAATGAGGCGTGATTTACACTTCCCTCAAGGCCTTGTTTGACTATTTTTTCTGCCCTACCTGGTTCTGCCATGATCTCCCATCAGCACTGGCTAAGGGAGAGTTGACTAAAATCCAACATCTCTTTTTACTACTTAGGCAAAGATCCGTCTATATGCAAAGCTCTCTCTGCAGAACTCTTGGTTTTTGTACCATTCTGGTATTCCCAACATGAACTTCTTTTGCTAGATACACTGACTTCATAGTTCTGTTTAACCTCTGGATAACCTCAGTGTCATTTCAAAGTCACTTAGTTGTCACAATTATTGCTTAGTTTTCTACCTACACAAGGTAGAAATCCCTACTGTGTCTAACTCTGAAGATAAGAGCATGTGTTTTTTCTAGCTGGAAATTGTACTCATATTATTCTTTATATTGTTAAGGTGCTTTGTGTTTTTCAAAGATGTTTCTTATACTCATCTCAATAATAACACAGAAAAAGATTGTAAGATTTCCAAGAGCAGGAACCATCTCTAGCTTATTCATTACAGAGTAGGTATTTCAAGTATGTTTCCTAAATGGTGCGTTCCATTTGCATTTCCTTGGATTCATCCTGGATTAGACGCCAGGAGACCTGATTTCTGATGCTGGTTTGTTTATAGTCTGCCAACACTGTCCAATAGACTTGAAAGGCTAGTCAACATACCACTTAAAATGTTCTAGAAGCCATACTTTTTAAAACAAGCAAAAAATACATGTTAATAATATATTTTACTTGATATACACCAACTATTATCTTCTCATCATGTAATCAATATAAAAAATTAATAATAAGATATTTATATCTTTTTCTTCACACAAGTCTTAGAAATTCAGGATTTATAGTGATAGCACATCTCAATTTGGACTAGCCACATTTTTAAAAAACAGATTTTATTTTTTAGAATAATTTTCAATTCACAGCAAAATTGAGCAGAAGGTACAGAGAGTCGGCATATGCCCCTCCACACACAGCACTACAGCGGAGCATTTGTTACCACTGATGAAGCCACACTGACACATAGTTATCACCCAAAGTCCATAGTTTACATTAGGGTTCACTCTTGGTATTGAACAGTCTATAGATTTTGACAGATGTATATTGATATTTATTCACCATAACAATCAGAGTAGTTTCACTGCTATAAAAATCCTGCATTCCACCTCTTCATCCCTCTCTCCCCTATAATCCCTGGCAACAGCCAATCTTCTACTATCTCCATAGTTGTGCTTTTTTCCGGAATGTCCTATGTTGAAATCATATAGTAGCAATCTTTCCAGATTGACTTTTTTATTTAATAGTATGAATTTAAGATTCCTCTGTATCTTTTCAATCTTTATAGCTCATTTCTTTTTAGTGCTGAATAATATTCTACTATCTGAATGTACCACAGTTTATTTGTCCATCTACCTACTGAAGGACATCTTGGTTGCTTCCCAGTTTGGGCAATTATGAATAAAGCTGCTATAAACATTTTTGTGCAGGTTTTTATGTGGACATAGCTTCAAACTCATTTGGTACAATACCAAAGAACACAATTGCTAGATGGTATAATAAGAGAATGTTTAGTTTTGTGAGAAACTATCCAACTGTCTTCCCAAGTGGCTGTTCCATTTTTTATTCCTATCAGCAACGAATGAGAGCTCCTGTTGCTCTGCATCCTCACCAGCATTTTGTGTTGTCAGTGTTCTGGATTTTGGTGTGTTTCATTTGCATCTCCCTGGTAATCTAGGATGTGGAGCACCTTTTCATGTACATATTTGCCATCTGTATTAGTCCATTTTCACGCTGCTGACAAAGACATACCCAAGGCTGGGCAATTTACAAAAGAAAGAGGTTTATTGGACTTACAGTTCCACATGGCCGGAGAGGCCTCACAATCATGGCAGAAGATGAAAGACACATCTCATATGGTGGCAGCAAGAGAGAGAATGAGAGCCAAACCAAACGGGTTTCCCTTTATCAAACCATCAGATCTGTGAGACTTATTCACTACGACAAGAACAGTATAAGGGAAACCACCCCCATGATTCAATTACCTCCCACTGGGTCCCTCCCACAATAGGTGGGAATTATGGGAATACAATTCAAGATGAGATTTGGGTGGGGACACAGAGCCAAACCATATCACCATCTGTATATCGTCGTTGGTGGGATGTCTGTGAAGGTTTTTAACCCATTTTTTTAATCAGGTTGTTTGTTTTCTCACTGTTGAGTTTTAAGCGCTCTTTGTATATTTTGTATAACAGTTTTTAAATCAGATATTTCTTCTGCAAGCATTTTCTCTCAGTTTGTGGCTTGTATTCTCTCTCTCTCTTTTTTTTTTAATTATTTTTTTGCTGGACTAGCCACATTTTAAGTACTTAGTAGCCACATGTTGTTAGTGGCTACTGTACTGGACAGTACAACTTTAGATGGGTTAACCTGGTAATGAGATGCAGTCATTTGACCTCTGTGATAGGATATCCAAAAGGAAATACCTAGACTGGTCACAGTGGCTCACACCTGTAATCCCAGCACTTTGGGAGGCCAAGGCAGCAGGATAGTTTGAGGCCTGGGCAATGTAGCAAAACCTCATTTAAAAAAAAAGAAAAAAAAAAGTTTAAAAAAATTAGCTGGCTGTGGTGGCATTTCCCTGTAGTCCCAGCTACTTGGGAGGATTGCTTGAGTCGAGGAGTTTAAGGCTGAAGTGAGCTATGATTATGCCACTGCACTCCAGCCTGGGTGACAAAGCAACACCTTGACTCTAATTAAAAAAGAAATAAGTAAATAAATAAATAAATAAAGGAAATACCTAATTGGTGATTGTTAGGTCCAGGAAGCTAGAGCTCAGAAGAGAGGTTGAGGCATAATTTAAAGACTTTGCAGTTATCAGCAATTAGGTGGTAGCTGAAGCATGTAAGTGTATGAGACTACCCAAGGAAAGAATATTGACTGGGAAGAGAAGAGGGTCTAGAACTGATTTCCAAATTACCTGGTACCAAACATCTCCACTTACGTGATAGGAAAAATTCTCAAACTTGGACTATCTCCAACTCAATTCATTATTTTCCCCTTCTTATTCTCCCTCAAACTTTCTTACCCGTATACCAACTTGCACAAGCTGGAAATCTAGAAGTCATCTTCAACTCCTTCTCCATCAGCCCCCAGGGCCCATCTGTGGCCAGCTCCTGCTGATTCTATATCCTAAATTGCTCTTGCATCTGTCCCCTATTGTCATCCCCATTTCATCATCTCTTACCTGGATCACTGCCATAGCTCCCTAACTGGCCTCTCTGTCTCCAGTCAGGCCTCACTCCAATACATTCTGCACACTGATGCCACAGCAATCATTTAAAAGGTAAATCTGATCATGTCACTTCTCTGACTTAAAATCCTTCAATGACTCACCATTACATTCATAATAAAGTCTAACTTCATCATGGCATACGAGGTTCTCATGTTTACCTTCCCTGCTGCATGCACACATACCCTGAGCTCCAACCACACCAACTGCCTACCAGTTACCCAATTGTTCTCTCACTTGCTCTCACTTGCTCTTGTTCTCATTCTTGCACATACTTCCTTCTGCCTTCCTTCCACACCATTGCTCTCTGTGTGAAGCTGGGCATCTTCTCCCATATTACCACAGCATGACTTTAGTATTATTTTGTAAGTGTTGTATATTCATCTGTCTCTGCACCTAGACTGTGAACTCTCTGAGGCCAGGGATTGTATCTGTCAGCTCTGTATCCCCAAAACTTTACCCAGTGCTTGGCAGAAAGTGCTTGATACATTTTATGGAATAAAAGAGCAGAAGGGCCAACCCAGTACCTGAGAAGGATCAGGCAAGCCTATCACATAATATCACTAGAGGAATTTATCCAGGGTTAAACTGTTGGGAGAGAGGAGGAAGTGGCTCCAGAAGTATTGGAGGAGTGAAACATTTAATACTAAGTGGTAATATTTGGGGTTTTTTTTATGGCTTTATTGTGGCTTAGTGACCAAATTAGAGACAGCGTGTTTAGGGAATTAACATCTCCAACACACAAACCCACTATCTCAGTCCTTTTTGTGCTGCTATAACAAAATATCATATAACAAATTACCCATAGACTGGGTAATTCGTAAGTAACAGAATTTTTTTTCTCACACTTCTGAGGGCTGAAAAGTCCAAGACTAAGCCACTAGCAGATTTAGCGTCTGGTGAGGGCCCCATCTCTCTACTTCCAAGATGGCGCCTTGTTGCTCCATCCTCACGTGGAGGAAGGGTCAAAGAGCAAAAGGGATGAACCCTGTGGGAAGCCTTAATCCTATTTATGAAGAAGAAGCCCTCACGACCTGATTCACCCCCTAATTCACCCCCTAAAGGCCCCACCTCTTAATACTATTGCATTGGATATTCAGTTTCAACACGAATTTTGCAGGGGACACAAACTTTCAAACCATAACACCCAGCAAAACTCCTGGCTTGTTCCTGTGCACAGTTCCTCCTTTCTGTTGTCCTTTATCTGCCATTCCAGAGTGGAGCCTCACATACTTCTACTGGGTCCCCAGCTTCATTTGGCAGGCCCTGTATTTTGATGGAAGGTGTCCCTTCAAGGAATTCTTGAGTCCACAATAAATCCCTTCCAGGCCTTTGGAGTCAGAATGTCTTACTTTAGTTGGGACCTAGAGAATTCTCCAGAACTGAGGAGAATTATCTCAGTCCACACTGGGTAACAGTGTGGGAGAACTGAGACAAACATTTTGGATTGACCTGGTGGGGACGTGGCTTTGAGCTGGCATCAGAAGTTAACGAAATAAATGAGTGGGTTAAAATTGGCTGATGGGAATCTGGTGTGTCGCTTAGTGCAGCATCTATGTCACACAGGGTTTCTTACTGCACTCAGTGACTACATCTTCCCAGGGAAGCCTTCCTTGCGCCCAACTTCCAGACAAGCACGTCCTTCCATTACTGTCCTTACCAATATGAGCTATGATTCCTTGTATAGACATCTATCTACTCTCCAGAGTACAAATCTTGCCTTCTTTGGAGAGAAAACAAAGTATTAAGAATTTGGGTGCCAGAATCAGACAGACCTAAGTTTGAATCCTGGCTCCACCAATTACTGCTTGTTAAGATCTTGGGCAAATTAACTCCTGTGTGCCCCAGTTGCCTTGTATCAGTTTTCTGTAGCTGCTGTAACAAAGTACCACAAGCTTGGTGGCTTAAAATGACAAAAACGTCTTCTCTCACAATTCTGAAGACATGGAGTTGGAAATCAGTGTGAGTCGGCTGAAACGAAGGTGTCGGCAGGGCCGTGCTCCCTCTGGAGGCTCCAGGAGAGAATTCTCTCCCTGCCTCTTCCAGTTTTGGATGGCTGCGGGCATTCTTCCACCCGACTGCCTCACTCCAGTCTTTGCCTCTGTGGTCACATTGCCTCCTCCTATTCCATGTGTATCGAATCACCCTCTGCCTCATCACATGAATCTTATCAGAGGATGTATGTGACAGCATTTAGGGCCCATCTGGCTAATCCAGAAAAATCTCCCCATCTCAATATCCTTAGCTTAATCACCTCTGCAAAGACTCTTTTCCCAAGTAAGATAACATTTACAAATTCCAGTTGTTTCAACCTGACATTTTAGGGGCTGCCATTCAGTCTACTACATTCCCTAACTGTGAGTTATATATGTATTAAAATACTATTTTTATATTTTACTATTTAACTATCAATGAAAATAGATGTCCTATTCAAAATCTGAATATGAATTGTTTTTATTTGAGTTCCCCTGCCCCCACTCCCCCTGAGCAGGCTGGAGACCAAGGACGTGCATGCAAGTAGTTGGGGCGTGGGGCAAGTGGTCCCAGGAAACAGGAGGGTGGAACTACGAAGAGTGAAATAGAAATGGAGGGAAAGTCAATATAAGCATACATTATTGAGCTAGCCATTCTGGGCAGCTGGAGCTCAACCTTGCTGGTACCCTCTGAGGAGCTGTGTAGATGACCTCTGAGTTGTCCTTTTGAGGGATAGAGGAAGGGAGCATTTATCCACCATCACTCATCTTCCATGGGTCCCGTGAGCAGCTTCCCCACACTTTCAAGCTTGGGCACACATCAGAATAGCTAAGCAATTTCCTACAGGTAAAATCCTTGGCAGAAGCAGTGAAACCCCAGGGCAGAAAACGAGAGATAAGTGGTATAGCTGAAACAAGGTACTGCCAACTTATACCTGGAGGAAACTGGTTGTCATGGCAACAGCTAGACTAAAAAGATGAGTTAAGAAGATATCAGATGAGGCATACAATGGTCCTGTATGTTTAGGGTTGTTGTAAGGATTAAATACCACAAGGTATGTATCTAATACATGGTAAACCTTCAAAAGAAACAGCTGTTATTTTGGTTAACGTGGTTACTAAATACCTGTCCTTATATCACATGCCTAGCATAGAGCCTAGCACATGCGCAACTTGCAATATATCTTTGCTGGCTGGCAGGCTGAAGGAATGGAAGGAAGGATAAGTGGATGGATGGATAGGTAGATGGATGGATAGGTAGATGGATGGATAGGTGAATGGATGGGTGGATGAGTGAGTGGACTGACAAAAGCAAATGAACATACCAGCGTATGTGCTTTGATATTTTCTCAAAGAAGCCACAAGTGTCTCTCTAATTAATAAATCAAGTAGTCATATGTAGGAGCTGTGATGCCTCGGAAGAACATAATAAATATATAACACCTGAGATTAATGCTCTCTTAACCTAACTGGTAAATTTTTTTCTTACACTACAACCAAAGTTCAATTCACTTAGGATTTCCATTGCCCTGGACAATTTTGAGACTCAGATCTCAGCTGGTTTGTTTGTTTGTTTGTTTGTTTTATTTTTGTTTTGAGAAGGAGTCTTGCTCTTGTCACTAAGGCTGGAGTGCAATGGCATAATCTCGGCTCATTGCAACCTCCGCCTCCCAGGTGCAAGTTATTCTCCCGCCTCAGCCGCCAGAGTAGCTGGGATTACAGGCACCCGCCATCATGCCTGGCTAATTTTTGTATTTTTGTAGAGACGGGGTTTCACCATGTTAGCCAAGCTGGACTTGAACTCCTGACGTCAGGTGATCTGCCCGCCTCAGCCTCCCAAAGTGCTGGGATTATAGGCATGGCCACCACACTCAGCCAGATCTCAGCTGTTTTAATCTGGCTGGGAGTGAATTAGGACACTCATGGTGTCACGTGCTGGAAGCAACTTGACTTTTGATCTTAGAGTGAAATATTTTCTTTAGACCCATGTACACTTTATTTTTACCCTCATTCTGGGGTGCAGGATTACAGATGAGCAACTTGACAATAGTCTTGTGAGAGGGAGTATATACTTCCTCATGTCGTCATCATCTTAAACACTTCATGCTTCACCAAAGCTTACTAGGCAGCACCTCTTGTGTTGGGATCTAAGAATAAAAGATTCATATTTCTGCCCTGAATGAATGCACATCCTATTTGAAGAGATAGTGTTGTTACATAAAAATAAATAATGTTGTTAGACACTTATCATGAAGGCCTAGTGAATGCTCCTGACAAAACTCCTGAAGTTCTGGAATGGAGGAAGGGTACTGCAAGTTAGGGAAGCTCATCAAATCTTCCTGAAAGAGATAGAGCAAGCTCAGGCCTTGAAGAGAGTATAGATGTGGATACTTTGAAAGGGAGCAGGAGGAAGCAATTCCAGGCAAGAGGAATCATGTTGGGTAAGAACTCATGACTCTTTCAGGGGAGCTCAGGCCAGGGGCTTTTAAGCAGATGAGCCTGCAAACAAGAGAGGAAAAAGTATTAGTGCTCTCCCATTCATCATAGCACAACGAAGAAAGGCTGCTACGCAGAGCAGAGCCAGTCCACCTATTTGTGATCTGGTGGCTACAGTGCCAAGAACAACTTAATTTGGGGCTTAGGCTAGTGAGATCACACTTGGCTAACTTTCCTCCAGCCAGATCATGGTTGGAGGATGCTCTCCGGAAGACTGCTAAGAAACAAAGTCCTTCCTCTCTTAATGTTTTAACCATATGCGTTCCATCTCCCCTGCCTCTGCTTGGTCTTCAGTGGAAGGAAAAGATTATCCTCCTGGGTTTACTCGTTTATTCATCTGTTCATTCAACAAATATTTATTGAGCATCCACTTTGTGCTGGACTCCGTGCCAGGCACTGGGAAGTCAATGGCGAGAAACTTTGATAAATGCAGAGTTTTAAGATGTAAATATGGGGGGTTGCTTAATCAGAAAGGTGGGGGAGACGTGAGCTAAGCTGAGAGCTGCTCAGCTGAGAGGACATCAGGATGAGCTAGAGTCAATCAGGTGAAAATATGGGGCAAGATCATTCCAGAGACAGGGAACAGCTCCTCTAATGACCTTGTGGTGGAAGAGAGAAAAACTCATTTGGGGAACCAAGAGAAGGCCAGCTGAGACCAGGGCAGAAAGACCAAAAGGAGTAGAGGACAGGATGAGTTTGGAGAGGCAGACATGGCCTGATGAGGGAAGACCTTGTGGTCCAGGCCGCGGATTTTGGCTGTTAGCCTAAGAGTGATGGGGAGCCATCAGTGACCCAAGTGAGTGCTGTTTCTGTGAAGCAACAGAGTTGGCTACCAGGCTGGAGTGGAGTTAGTACATGCTTTGCTAGTGTTAGTGGCTCAGGCATCTGGCTTTTTGATAGTAAAATATAAAATAGTTTGGCATATCAGTCTGCAGAGAATGAGAAAAAGGAGCAGAGAAGAGTATGATGATTCTTTTTAAGAGCATAATGTCGAAATTACACACCCTATTTCTGCTCACATCCTATTAACCATAGTGCTCTCTTGGCCTCTCCTAGCTACAAGGAAAGCTGGGAAATGTGGTGTTTCTCCTAAGCAGCCCTACACCTGGAGCTAAAATTTCTACCACTTCTCCATAGAAGAGAGTGATTACTGGGGAAGAGTTGACAGTCTCTGTCATAGGGCCCTTACTGATCTTTTCAGTAAGGGCCAATTAATAATACAGATATGCAGTCATTCAATGAGCACCTACTGTATGCCATGATCTGAGCCCTATGCAGAGATTACACAGATGAATGAGACACAATAACTACACTCAAGTAGCTTATAATCTAGTGTAGTGGAATTTAAACTGGGTCCATTAGTCACCTGGGAGGTATTAAATATCTCAAAGTTCAGGTCTCAGCTCTTGCCAATTAAATCAGAACCTCTGAGGGTGAGACCCTGTTATTGGCCATATCTTAAAACCCCCCAGGTGCTTCCAGCATGACAGTCTTCCACTGCTGATTTAGTGGAAAAGAGAGATAGGTTAACAAATGGCTGCAACATAAGGCAATAGTGCTCTAATAGAGAAAAATACAATCTCTGTGGGAACTAATGTGATTCCTTGAATAGACAAGGGTCATCAGAGAAGCCTGCACAAAAGAGGTGATATACGAGCAGAGTCTTAGAAGATCAATGGCTGTTTGCCTGTTTGCCAGATGGGCATGGTTGGGAAGGGCATTCTGATAGAGAAAGGAGCATGTACAAAAGCATGGATCTAAAACCATTTTGGAACTCCAAAGTCAATAGATATCTTTTCTCCAAGTTATACTGGGCCATAGACCAGTCAGAGTCCAGGTCGTGGTACCTGAAAGCAACTCCCAATCTGCAAATGACTAAATATTTAACATTTTATACTTATTCCCTTACCAGTGCCTATAAACACTTGGTCTTGTAGGTTCCTGGGGTATCTCTGAGTCCCGTAGCTATGGGATGATGAGGCAGAATATCTTTCTGATGGGTCACGGCAAGGGCACCACCAAATAGAATGGATGTCAACTGGATGCCAGCTGGAATAGATTCCTGGAGATCCTCTGCAGTGTCCACATTTAAGCCTTTAATTGCTAGAACATGGGGAGATCCAGAGGCTAGCAGGGGGTGGTGGGGGGGATCTTAACGGTTGAATTCAGAAGTCCAGGTTAGCAGGGGTGCACTCTGGGGGCTCAGATATTTTCGAAAATGATATAACTACACAGTTGCATGCTAGCTTTATGTCAGCCCTGGGCCAGGTGACCCATGGAGCATCAGAAAGTCAGCTATTATTCTAGTCACATGCAGATGTTAATGATGCTGAGGTGAGTGAGGCCACCAACAAAGTAGAGATAAGGCAAGTGATGGGGGCAGCAAGAAGGAATACTAGAGCATTAATGGAATGGAGTAGGTAAATGTAGGGCAAGAGTAACGGAAGAAAGGAAGACATTGCGGAAGTCATGAGCCCCGTGAAAGGCTGCAGCTGGAAGCTCCTGGCATCAAATCACTAGCAAATATTTCTCTGCAGCCTCCATCAGTCCTGTCCAGTCTTTGACCCAGGCTGAGGTTGCGCAAAATGGCAAGGATCAGACCTCTGGTATGGCCAGAGTTTTCTAGCTTAATCCCCAGTGACTCAGAAGGACAGAGAAGTGAAGCAAGGAATGTGCCGAACATGGCTGTCACCTATGAATGCACACAGCTGGCCAGGAGAGGAAGGTCCAGGGAAGAGTGACTTATGTCAGGCTCAGCTTTGGCCTCTTATCCAAAATGTGGAGTGGACAATAGGCAACCATTGTGTATCCAAACAACTCTCATTTATCCAGGGACTATTCTCCACTCTGTGGGTCCCCCCTACTTTCTTCGAGTTTCCTCCAGCTGTCTGCCCTTTGACCCTTTTCCTGCCCATCAGAGGCACAGTCAGAGGGTGGGAAGGTGGAAGAAGGGGGAGGAAGTAAAATTCAGATCAGTCATTTTATAGCTATTCCTCAGACATTCTTGCAAAAGGGAGAGAGTCACTGGTTAAACTAACATTCAGTTGATTCGGGGTTTTAATTTATCAGGCTCTGCCTCATCCTTCATTAGCATGGATAATTGGTAATTGGTTAAGTAATATTTATTCAATCTGTGGCGCCTCAACTATTGTAGCTGCCTTGTTTCATTTGAAAAATAGTCTGCATTAGTAAAAGCTATCTTGAAATGATTTTCTTAATGCACTTAGAGCTCTGCTATTTTAGCATAAAACCTATATCTGCATTCCCTATTTGTAGGGCGAAGAGGTTGCAAGTAGTTGGAGTAACCACCAATATGTGGGATTCATATCCTTTGGAATATTTAAGTAAAATGCTTTAAAGTTATATTTGTCTCACTTTTGAGTAAAGCAATCCAAATCTGAAGCAGATTTGCATGGATGTTTTTAAAGATCTCCCCTGAGGTTTTGTGTTTTAAAGATCCTCCCCTGAGGAAAGGAATGAGAATAGGTTTCTCATTCCTTTCCTACCACTGATCCCCTTACTGTGGACATCTTAGTTTGCTCCCTTGCACAAAACAAAGGTCATTCTTTTCCTTGCTGGAGTTAAAAAAAAGTTGAACTAACTTATGTCTATACAGAAAAAAAGGTAATTGCATTTGGAGGCATCCCTCAAGTTTATAATAGCATTTAAAATGAAATCTTACAGCTTGGCAAAATAGGGTGAGATAGATGACTTGGTTTTATTACCTGGCTACAGTGTGGGGGAAGTAGAATTTACACTCTAAAATTAGAAACAAAAGTTTGGTGTTAAAAAAAAAAGTCTACCAAATCGTAGTGGGTTGCTTTTGGGTTTTGGGTTTTGTTTTGTTTTGTTTTTTGTTTGTTTGTTTGGTACTTTTAACTATGGATAATTCATAGTGTTTTGAATTGCTTAGAATTAATGTATTTTTTAAAAGAGTAGGACCAGCTTCTGTGAACCACAACAGAGTTAGGCTGAGATCTGGACTGGTTAAGTGCTGAGGCTTTGGATTCAGAATAGAGCTGCCAAGATTTGAGCAGGGCTGAAGCCAACCGTGTTACCCGCAAGTACAAATCTGCTCTGTGGCCAAGGGGACCTGAGACTGGGTTTGACCCCTAACTTTGTCACTTATTTTCCAGCTGTTAGTAACCCTCTGAGCCTCAGTTTCATGATCTAATGAGTGGGAGTGATAAGGGCTCCTGCCTTCTAGTGTTTGGGGAAGGACTAGATGCCAGAGCGCTTAGCATGATGCCTGGCACAAAATAAGTGCTCAATAATGTTCAATATCTTCAAGACTTGAATTTCTAGCGAGCCTCAGTGCCCTGAAAATCATCAGTAGTTATGAGAAAAAGTATGTGAGAAGAAGATAAGTATAGAAGAAAGTTGTGAGAAGAAAGAATTTCAACTGCACAAAAATGATCCTTCCAAGATACCATACTGGTTTATCCATTCATTATTTCATAAATACAGCTATATTACAAGCCTAACTGGTGCAGCAGATAGCTGCATTTTAACTTTCAAGCAGAGACCTATCTTGGGTTAAGCTGGCTTGGCAACCTATGTGCTTTTTATAGACAGATTTTGACAAAGGTCCTGAAATCGTTTGTTGAAGCCTTAAGATATTCCCCTTTCTCTCCTAGAGCAACCTGCTAGATAGAACCAAAAATGTAAATAGACTGTCTGGTAGGTGATCTGAACAGACACTTGCCAGGTCTCATACAATGTATGGAACTGCTGCCTCCTGTTTGGGCATTGCAGAAAACATTTGGATTGCTTTAGATGCCTTACCATGCTAATTAAATAAAAAATAACTAATTAAATGTCATAATGCATGATGTAAACTTGTTAATGTCAGGGGAGATTTTTAAAAACAACTATCAAGATAGGGAAATTTGTCACATGTCAACATTTTTAGTTAATTTTCAGTGGTAAATAAGTAAATTTTATTTAAGAAATTTGAAAACTGTCTGGCGATATGATTAGGGCATCCTATATTTTGTGCCTGATTAGACTGTGGCTTATAAGGGGGGCTGGAGAGTCTCTTCTGAATAGTTAACTACTCATTTTTTCAATTAAGCATAATGTTATGTTAACATCCTTAAAGAGGTAAATGATGGCACGGTAAATCCAATTAGAATACATACTACAACTGGATTCTCTTGCAATTTTCAAAAAGCTGATTGCATTTTATGTCTTCCCTGCTATTGTCAGAGTGGCTTTACCACAAGTTGCTGCACCCCCGCCTGGTGTCTGTGTCTCTGCGTGGTGACCTTTGCTGTAAGAGCTGCTGCAGACATCACCAACTCTCACGTCAATTTGCTACAATTGGATGTGGCATCTTGCAGCTAATTTGATTTGGGAAGAAATGCACCTGGCTCTGTTTTTTCCCTATAGAATGTGGAGGGAGTTCTGAGTCCTCGCAGATGCCATCTAACCGAGGAGCCCATGTGTTTTTCAAGGTCTAAGCAGTTTGTCTTCATCTCCCCAAATACAGCCCATTACAAAGGGAGAGAAGCTGAATTATTTAACTCAAAAATCAATTAAACTGGGGTCAGGGAGAGAGAAAGAGAAACCAAATGGACTGAAAAATACAACTGTTGATATAACTTCCAGTCTTCTTGCCTTAAAACAGAAGCAAACTCTTTATTTAGCTTTTCAACTCCACTTTTTGTTTTTATCAGATCAATTAAATGCAATTTCCCCCCATCAGAGCTCAACGAATGCTAACCTGTCAAATTCATACTATTTGAAAGAAATACAAACACAAATATAGTTGTGTGTTTTTTTTTTAAGTTTCAAACTGATTTGAGGTTGTAGAAAATATGTAAAATGGCAATGTACTTAATCTATTATTGATAAATTCAAATAGATCAAGGGACTGTCAGTTGAAGGAAAAATAAAAGCTCAGGCCTTTTATTCAGTGACCCACATCTTATCTCAATTATATTCCAGATATCGAGAAGCAAAATAATCAACAACAACAAAACCTGCCTTGTAAATATGATTTACATTGATTATGTGGGGATGTTCTGAAGGTAAAGAGGAAAAAAGGATTCTTGAGTATTTGCCCTAGTGTTGCACATTAGATTTAATTTGCATGGTGGGGGTGTGCTTTCCTGAAGAGGTAAAAAAAAATGTTAATTGCATAGAACTCTCCAAGGTTGACTCACATCTTCTCTATGTCATACTGCTATAAGTATACTGAAAATATGGCTTATGTAAAAAGGAAAAAGGGCTGGGCATGGTGGCTCACACCTGTAATTCCAGCACTTTGGGAGGCTTGGGTGGGTGGACCGCTTGAGGTCAGGAGTTTGAGATCAGCCTGGCCAACATGGTGAAACCCCCTCTCTACTAAAAATACAAAATTAGCCAGGCATGGTGGTGCGCACCTATAATCCCAACTACTCGGGAGGCTGAGACAGGAGAATCACTTGAACCCAGGAGACAGAGGTTGAAGTGAGCCGAGATCCCATCACTGCACTCCAGCCTGGGCAACAGAACCAAACTCTGTCTCAAAAAAAAAAAAAAAGAAAAAAAAAGTAAAAGCGGGTCATTCTTTGGAAAAATAAATCTGTTATTTTTAAGAGTGAATCTATACTGAATCAAAGGTTGAATTGAGGAGTTTTACACGTAACTCCAGCTATTAAGGGTCTAACTTCACACCACACATGCACGTTTGAAATAAAGATATGAGTGATTTTTGTCAGGGAGAAGAAAGGGGCTGTCACCAACTCAAAGCAACATGAGAGCAAGAATCATGCTAATTTTGCCATCCGCCTCTCCTATGTTCTTGGTGCCAAGTCTGTAGTTGAGGTTCAGTTACCTGAATGAGTGACTAAAGTTTTATAACTTGAACACTTTGAATACATAGATCTAGCATAAATAAGCCTATTAATGGCAACTTTGACCTGTCAAGCAATAACCAAAGGATTTTTGTGCCTACTGGATTGTCTGGTGATTTTTGCTTTAAAGGGCAGTGTGTATTATTATCACAATTCCCTTGCATACTTTTGCTTCCTCTTCCCCTGCCTCTTAAAGATAGAATAGATAGAAAAGATAGACAGAACATTTAAAGATGTAGAGATAAAGGGCAACTCGTTTTAGACTGGTAAGACTGGGAGGTGATATCATTTCCAACAAAAGGTGGACGGCAGGGAAGAATTTAAAACCCAGAGGCAGAAAGCAAAATCAAAATAAGTTCCCAGAACTCTCCCTATCCCACAACTACCACTACCAAAGGGCCTTCCAGTGCAGCTTCATTGTTTTCTCTGAACTTGTATGAATTTGCAGATCATTAGACTGCTCCAGGAAGATCTTCTAAAACAATCATTGTGCATAATTTTTCATTTGAGTTTATTGGAGCCACAACTCATCTCCATGAGATCCAGTGACCTGAACAGGAAAATATTCTTAAGAACTGCTTTATTTCTTCAGAGCCTATCATAGGGTATGGACTCAATAAATATCTAAATTAATAATGAATCAATCGATTAATTAATGGATATAGAAACTCACTGTTAGGAAAGGTTGGCTGGAGGTAGCAGAAATCAAAATAACAGTGAGAACCAAGGAAAAGTTGACTTCACGCTCATGTAAAAGAATTCTGGAGGCCAACAATATGAGGCTGATATAGACAGCAGTTCCAGTTCCATGATGTCTTCCAAGACACAGGCTCTTGTCTTTCTGCAGCTATTCACAGAGTGTGGTTTTTACCCTCATGATTTAGGACTGCAACCATCACATCCAAGTTGAAGATAGGAAGGCAGAGAGGTAGAAGGCGAGATCTTTTAATCTGAGGTAGCTACTGTTCAGCATCCTGGAAGGTCCCACAACAATTCCACTTATCCTGGCACCTAAATTGTAGTCATACAGCCACACCTGTCATCAAGAAGGAATTGGAAATGTTGTCTTTTGTCTAAGCCTGGAATTCACGTTCTAATACTAAGGAAAGTAAAATGCATATTGGATTAGGCAACAGCAATGTCTACTACATTAGATTTGTAAAGGAATAGAGCTTTGTAAAGGAAATAGAGATTTGTAAAGGAAAACAAATTGATTCCTTCATCTAGCCTGATTATTCATTTCTTCCATATACCTGTGTGGTATAGAAGAGAAGGTGCAAATAGTTTCCTTAAGCATAAATGTCAAAGACGTTGAATAATAACATAGTGTTACTTTGTGTCAAGCAGTGTTCTAAGTACTTTACATATATTAATTCACTGAATCCTAACAACAACTTTATGAAAATGGTGCTTTTATTATCATCATGTCACAGTTAAGACTTTAAGACACAGAGAGGTTAAGTGACTTGCCCAGGGTCACACAGCTAATAAGTGTCACAGTCAGGATCAAACCCAGGCAGTCTGACTCTTAATCAACTAATCAACTGATCAAAACAGGAATGAGCAGTTTAGCCTAAAGTTAAAGATCAAATTCTTAGACTTTCCCGAAAAGCAATGTCTTAATCAAAACGAGATGAAGCACAACTCAGGAATTAGACTTCCATCCTCTCCTCTTACCTTCCATTTTATAGTTAACATGTTCTTAACTTAAAGTTCCTAAAATGTTAAAATGTTTGTATCATGTTTTCATTTGTGGTAGATAGTTCAAAGGAATAGGTGTTAGGAAAACTTAAAAATACTTTTTGGATGAAATAACTCAAAATATAATTTTGTTCTCCTCCTGGTTGTAGCCATACACTTACACATCTCAAAGTGAAATATTTAATGGTCAATTCCAAGTCCTAAAGGCCCAATATGCTAATGGATCACAGCTAAATGAGCTGCAATTTCAAGTAGTTACATTGTAGTTTCTCCCTCCTTTCCTGCTCACATCTTCTCCCCAGGAAAACAGATGGACCCACTGTCCCCTGAACAAACCTGCAGGGTTTTTTAAAAAACCTGTTATTTGATTGATTTTGCCTCCATCCTGGAATGCCTTCCCTACTGCCCTCTGCCTGTGTGAACAATCTTTGTCTTTCAAGATCAGCTCAAATCTGACCACAAAACTCTTTGCCCACCCACTTGCTCCTCCTCCAGTGCTCCTCACATCAGTAAATGCCACCATCATACAGTTAGTTTGTTCCCTGGTCTCCACCCTCCCGTGATCTCCTGCACCAAGCCCTATTAATTTAAACTTCAAATGTATCATGAATCTGTTCCCCTCTCTTATCTCTACAGCCATCACCTTCCCTAAGTTATTGCAATAAATTTTCTAAACTTGTCTCTCCACTTACGTCCTCAGTCTTTGGGTTCCCTATTAATCTATTGTTTCTCACTTTCTACGTCTAATTTGGTTGCTAAGGCTAGGGCTTTGCAAACTGCATTTCTGCTTTGGCGGTTGGCTCCTGTTATGTTCTACTAGTAGGGAGCTCCAAAGGGAGCTGTGAAGGAAGAAGATGGGAAGAGCCTTACTCCTTGCTGTTTGCTTGCTGCTCCTGCCAGCAGGACCATATGCTGGGGGGACCACCAGGAGTGAGGGTTTCAGTAACCATTGGTTCCAGTTTCTGGATTTTTTCCCCACCGTCCCAGAACTGGCCTCATTACACCAGCTCAGAGGTACCAGCACTAGCTGGGGATGCCCTCTCTTCAGAGATCTGGGTCCACTTCTGTAGGGCTCCTCTGAACTCTTAAGATATCAACACTAACTTGATGGTGAGTGTCTGTTCTCAGGATTAGAGTCCCAGCTCTATGAGGCCACCAAGCTTCTAAGTTCTTATAACCCCAACCTCTTTCCTGTGTTCCCTCAGCCTTAGGAGTGGTAGTTGTCTCCCAAAGTTACTATACTATAGGAGAGAACTTCAAATAGTTCATGGAAAATGGAATTAAAAGATCAAAATAAAAAATATAAACTTTCTTTCTCAACAGAAGCTTCATCAAGTTCAAGACACTTTTCAAAGCAAAGATACCAGCTACTTAGCCCATCCCTAAGCAACTGAGGGTCCTGGGAATTTAACCATGTCAATACAGTCTTTTTTACATTACTAATTGAAGAAAAATGGGTGTCCTTTAAAGAATTTTTAAGATTAAGAAACCAAAAGAAGTCAGAAGGAGCCAAATCAGGACTGTAAGGAGGACGCCTAATGATTTCCCATCAAAACTCTCAAAAAGTTTGCCTCTGTTTGATGAGAGGAATGAGCAAGAGCATTGACATGGTGGAGAAGGATTCCAGTGAAGCTTTCCCAGGGGTTTTTCTGCTAAAGCTTTGGCTAACTTCCTCAAAACACTCTCATAGTAAGCAGATGTAATTGTTGATTGGCCCTCCAGAAAGCCAACAAGCAAAATGCCTTGAGCCTCCCAAAAAACCCTTGCCATGACCTTTGCTCTTGACCAGTCCACTTTTGCCCTGATGGGACCACTTCCACCTCTTGGTAGCCATTGCTTTGATTGTGCTTTGTCTTCAGTATCTTACTGTTAGAGCCACGTTTCATCTCCTGTTAGAATTCTTCAAAGAAATGCTTCAGGATCTTGATCCCACTTGTTTAAAATTTTCGTTGAAAGCTCTGTTCTTGACTGCAGCTGATCTGGGTGCATTAGTTTTGGCAACCACTGAATGGGAAGTTTACTCAGCTTTAATATTTCAGTCAGAATTGTGTAAGCTGAACAAACTGAGATGTCCATGGTGTTGGCTATTGTTCCTGCTGTTAATCATCAGTCCTCTTCCATTAGGACACAAACAAGATTAATTTTTTCCTTGTAAATGGATGACGCTGGTCTGCTGGGAGGGACTTCATCTTCGATATCATCTCATCCCTTCTTAAGAAAAGTTATTGGCCGGGCATAGTGGCTTACGCCTGTAATCCCAGCACTTTGGGAGGCTGAGGAGGGTGGATCACGAGGTCAGGAGTTCAAGACCAGCCTTGCCAACATAGTGAAACCAGATCTCTACTAAAATTAAAAAAAATTAGCTGGGCGTGGTGGCAGGCGCCTGTAATCCCAGCTACTCAGGAGGCTGAGGGAGGAGAATCGCTTGAATCCAGGAGGCAAAGGTTGCAGTAAGCCGAGATCGCGCCATTGCACTCCAGCCCAGGCAACAGTGTGAGACTCCGTCTCAAAAAAAAAAAAAAGTTATCCTCAGCCAGGAGAGGTGGCTCATGCCTGTAATCCCAGCCCTTTTGGAGGCCGAGGCGAGCAGATCACCTGAGGATGGGAGTTCGTGACTAGCCTGACCAACATGGAGAAACCCCATCTCTACTAAAAAAATACAAAATTAACTGGGCGTGGTGGTACATGCCTGTAATCCCAGCTCTTCGGGAGGCTGAGACAGGAGAATCGCTTGAACCTGGGAGGTGGAGGTTGCAGTGAGCCGAGATCACTCCATTGCACTCCAGCCTGGGCAACAAGAGCAAAACTCCGTCTCAAAAAAAAAAAAAAAAAAAGTTATCCTCCTTCATATCTGAAGGATATTTGATAAGTTATCCATTTCAAATGGCTGATATCTTTGGTGTATTGTCCCCATAAACTTTTTATGAAGCATTAATGATTTCACCATTTTTCCACCCAAGCTTCACCTTTCATTTAATGTTTGCTCTTGCTTCAATTTTAGCAGAATTCATGTTTCTCTGATAAGGAATTTTTTTAAACTGATGTCTTGTCCTTCTTAATGCCTCAAACTAGATGCTGTTCAGACATAACAAATGAGTATGGATTTTTCTGGTGCAAAGATATTTTGAAATCCAGGCACAGTTTTTTCATAATATGCATTTTTCATAAACTTTTTGAAGACCCCTCAAATTATCATTATTGCCTCTTTGATCTAATACTTGTACAACCAACTGCTTATATTAAATTCTCACTGTTAAACTTACTGGCATGGTTTCTGATTTCTTGACTGGATCTCAACAGATACATCCTTCTTGGATCCATTGTCATGGCAGCCAATGTGATCTTTTGGATATGCAAATCAGACTGTGTCTTTCTTGGGCTTAATATCCAGTGTTGAGATCCCATTGCTTTCAAGATCAAGTCTAAGACCCTTACCATTGCTTACAAAACCTTTGCATTCATTCAACAATCAAAGGATTATAGTGGATGATATGGTGCCCTGCCCAGATCCCCCCTTTGAGACTGAGATACTCATTCTCCAACTGCCAGGAGTAATGGCTACTGATGACTCCTAGATGTCTCCCTCTCTGATAATTGGCCTTGATTAAAAGAAATTGCCTCACCACAGGTCATGCAACCCCTCCGCAGGAGCACTCACATTCAAATGACTGGTTAGTTCAGAGTGTCTAAAGCCCTGTTCAACTTGCCTTCATTTGGGACAATTCTGAAAGGATAACCCAGCTCCAGAATTCCCTGTAGGGTTGGCGGAGATGTCTGTTGCAACTGCATCACAATTTAACTTCTCCCTCTGTCCAGTTTGCTTCCCTTATTCTTACAGACATTGTTTTGAGAATAGTCTCCCATAAACCTCTCTCATGCAAATCTCCATCTCACAGTTTGTTTCCTGGGGACCCAATCTAAGTCAATTGGTACCAACAGTGGTCCTAGGAAGCAAATGCTAAAATGGAATTTTTGGAGTTAACTAGCCCACTACCTGGCTGGCAATGAGGACCCCAAAGTTGGTGTAGACAACCTGTTGATAGCCCCTAGTATCCTGTAATACAGGTTGCATATTCCTTATGCAAAATGCTTGGAACCAGAAGTGTTTTGGATTTGGGATTTTTTTGAATTTGGAATTTTTGTATTATATACTTACCAGTTGAGCATCCCAAATCCAAAAGTCTGAAATTTGAAATGCTCCAATAAGCATTTCCTTTCAGCATCATGTCAGTGCTCAAAAACTTTCAGATTTTGGAGCATATGGATTTTAGCTTTTACAGATTATGGATGCTCAATCTGTACTACAATTGCGAAGATTTTCACAATGGTGAGGGATGAGATATTGGTGAAAGGGAATGCATTTGTGGGTGCCAAGTAAGGCATTCAAGAGATTGGGGGGGAAATGATAAATACAAGCACCAGGGAATCAGATGGCTATTGCTGGTTGTTAACCTATTGATGAGTTGGAGAAAACAATGAAAGACCAAGGGTGATTAAACACCAATTTACGTGAATTGTGAAAGTCAAAGGGTCTCTCCTTGGCAGCTTATTAAGTGACTATCAGTTCCTGTAGCCAAGAGATAGAAAAGGCTGAGGATCAGACCCAGAAAGTATGACAGCAGGGAAACTCCAGAGAAGGTTGAATTTTCACCCCTAGGAATTCAGTGGCATCAAGCCCAGGGCCTGGTTTGGAAGGAGTGGTACCCTGAAATTTGATGTGACGATATATGGTGCAGACACTCAAGAACTTTGAAACCCCACACCCACCTGAACTATCTGGACCTACAGAAGTGGCCCACTCCTCCCTGTTAAAGGCAACAACCATGCCCTCTTTACCTAAAAATGATCCAGAAGCCTCCATCTTGCAAAACACATGTGCCTCTCTCAGGAGTTACCACACTTTCCAACCTGACCCCCAGACCAAAATCACATGACAATGTGCACACAAAATGATAACATGGCCCAGTCAAGGATATGCTAAGGCTGCTAAGAGAGGAAAGGGGCTATCCACTGAAGAAGAAGCAAGACTGGCCAACATGTACTGTCAGGAGCCAGAACAGCACATAGGGGCCTGGATACTGAGGATGCTGGATCAAATGGGAGGGAGGGGTTGATCAGAAGTGGGTGTGGGAAGAAGGGCAGGGCTGGGAAAGGGAGAGTTTATTGATATGAGAGCACTCTCCTGTGATTGGCTCCCTGGAAAGTCTCTGAGATATGGTGCTATCATGCTGCTAGAATAACTCTTGCAAGCTTGGAGAACGTAGTAACCTCTGTTGCCATGATAAATGGTGAAGAAAGGGAATCAAAGGCCTAGAGAAGTGGATGCACTACATAAAATAGAATGACATACCAGCTGATTGCATTCCATGGGGGAGAACCAGAGGAAACGCTTTTCCCAAAGCAATAAGGAATACAGCAGTGAACAGAGAAGATACATTACTGACATGACTGTTCTCTACAGCAAGGGTCAACTAATTTTTTCTATAAAGGGCTCAAGAGTAAATGTTTTAGACTTTGTGGACCATATGGTCTCTATCACAACTGTTCAGATCTCTTCTTGTTGCACAAAAGCAGCCATAGACTAGATGCAAGTGAATGAGCATGGTTGTGTGTTCCAATAAAACTTTATTTACAAAACAGGTGGTAGGCTGGATTTGGCACGTGAACAATCTCTGATTGACGGCTTAGGACTGATGGTAGAAGATGTTGTTACAGAACTGAGCTCACCAATAGAACTGAGGGTGATAAAATCCTGAAATAACAGAGGCCAGGCAGTGGCACTTAAAAATCTGAAGCAAAGTGAATGTAGTTATCCTAATGAGCAGCAAGGTTAGACTGGCAGCCAGTAGCACCTGATCTGCAGGGAGGTATAGAGATGGTTAATAAAATACAGTCTACCTAGGGGCAAGGTAGATGGGTCGCCATCAAGGAATTTGCTCAATTTATACAATCAAAAGAAATCAATGATGGATAATCAGGAGATTGGGGTCAGCTGCCCTAATATACAGTCACGATGCCCTGCCTAAACCAGTTCTCAGGTCTGGAGTCCATGGACTACAGAAGACATAGTTCCCATGAGGAAGAGCCCTGCAACAAAATGGCAAGTGCACACAGGAATGACTCCCTCAGTCCTTACCCAGAGGAACTTGTGGCCATTTACTTATGTAACCATATACTGCAGAAAAGATAAAAATCCAGATTTTCGAGGAGTGTTAGACAAAGGGTCCAGATTTTGTGGACTATATCTGACAACCTGAAACGTTATCACAGCTGCCCCATTAGAGTGGGAGCATATAGGAGCCAAGTCCTGACCCAAGTCTGGCTTACAGTGAGACCATCCACTGAGTCCACAGACTCATCTGGTGGTTATTTCCCTGGTTCCCATATGCATATTTGGAATGAATACACTTGATAGTTGATAGAATTCTATGCAGGTTGCTTGATCAATGATGCAAGAGCCATTGTAGTGGGGAAAAATACACGGGAGCCTCTGCAACTGGCTCACCAAACAGAGTAAATCAAAAACAGTGTCAGTTTCCAGGAAGAATGGCAGAGATGAGTGCTGCCCTAGAACCTACCAGTTTGGTCCCTATGAAAATCAGATGGAACCTAGTGGATGACAGTGAGTACATGCAAACTCAACCAAGTAGTATCCCCAATTACAGCTGTTGTTCCAGATGAGACGTCATTGCTGGAACCAGTTTGCTAATATATTCTGTCCTATACATACGAGGAAGAGGGATCAAAATCTGTTTGCATTCACATGAAATGGACAAGAGTACATTTTTATAGACTTGTCCCAGGGCTATGTTAACTCTCTTGCCTATGTCATAATATATTCCAAAGGGATCTGTACTTCTGCATATTCCACAAAGTATCACATTTGTCCCCTCTATCAATGACATCATGTTAATCAGACTGGATAAGCAAGAAGTAGCAAGTATGTTGCAGGCTTTTATAAGATCTATGTACTCCAGAGAGTGGGAGCTAAACCCTGTGAAGACTCAGAAGCCTAACACATAAGTAAGTGACTTTAATAACGGTCCAGTAATCTAGGTCATATGAGGAAATCCTCTCCAAAGTATGTCTCTTGTTAATTAGCCGGACTACATGCCTGTAGTCCCAGCTACTCGGGAGGCTGAGGCAGGAGGATTGCTTGAACCCAGGAGGAAAAGGTTGCAGTGAGCTGAGATAGCACCGCTGCAGTCCAGCCTGGGCAACAGAGCAAGACTCCATCTTAAAAAACAAACAAACAAACAAAAACAGAAAACAAAACAAAAAAATGAAGTATGCCTCTTGTACCTCTACCTCTAGGAAGAAAGTCCCATGACTTTCTGGGATCTGGAAGAAGCATGTTCCACACTTTTAAGCCTTATCCCAATTAATTTACAAGTGACACGGAAGGCTGCCAGCTTTTCATAGTTCCCAGGGCAGGAAAGGGTTTCAATAGGCCTGGGGCTCTTGTGCAAGAAGCTCTTCCTTTTGGACTGTCATATCCTGGTAGGTCACATGCCAGAGCCTTCTTGTGTTAAGAAACAATATTCTGTGTGTCTTTTGCATTTCTGCATGTCTTGTGAGCGAAGTGCCATCTGCCCTTTGTTCTGAGCTATCTTTTCAAGGATGTTTTATTTGTATAGCAGTCCATATTTGTATATGGACCAGGAGACAGGTTTTCTTACAGTTTCAGAATAAATAGTATCTTCCTGCAGAACACAGGGCAGTTTTCCTTATAACTTTGGCTGATAGAGATAGCATCTCTCTCTGCAACAAAGAGCAGGCTTGCTTACTGCCCATTATAAAATATTTGAGTTCCCTAAGCTCAGAGTTTATTTACTGTAATGCAATTCACAGTGTAGGCAGGTGTGATGTATCCCTCTTTGCCTCGCCCTATAAGAATTGGGGTTTAGGGAATGAGTACAGAATTTCTGATATTCTGGCTATTGCTATTGCTGTGAGTAATAAACTATTCTTCATCTCTGACTTCTTGATTTCTACCAGCACCCATAAAATGGTGGTAGGCTAACTTGTTGTCTGGCAAGAAGGGTAAAATATCAGACTCTTCACAGTTCTTGACACTATAATGAGAACAGAAGCTGTGTAGAGTTTATGGCAAACTCCAGTAGGAGAATCATAACACAGACTTCTGGACGGGGTGGTGGAGCCAGAGGGATTGATTTTATGGAATTTGCTCACCCAGTTGTGGGGGCTGGCTAATCTGAAATCTAGGAAAGGTTGACAGGCTGGAAACCCAGGGAAGAGATTGTTATAGTCTTCAGTTTGACTTTCATGGGGCAGCAGGCTGAAAACTCAGGCAGGGTCTTAAGATTGATGTTGCAATCTTTTTTAAAATAATAATTTTATTTTTTACTTTTCTGGGTACATAGTAGGTGTATATGTTTACAGAGTACATGAGATGTTTTGATACAGGCATACAATGTGTAATAATTACATCAAGGTCAATGGGATAATCTGGAGGAAGATTCCTTCTTTTTTGGGACACTTCAGTCTATGAGCTTAAGGCCTTTAACTGACTGTGTGAAGACCACACATGATGGAGGGCAATCTGCTTTACTGAAAGTTACTGACTTAAGTGTTAGTCACATCTGAAACACACCATCACAGCAAAACCTAGTGTGGTGTTTGATCAAATAACTGGGCTCCATAGCCTAGCCAAGTTGACACATAAAATTAATTGTCACACCATCCATGCTCCAAAGCTGAGGCCTCCATACTCATTGCCTCTCAGTCCAACTTCTTCAACTTCTCCCCTGCTCAGTCCTGCCTCTCTCACTCCCTCACTCACATTCTTCCTGAGAGCACCCTCCAATAAACCTCCTGCGCCTATATCTCCTTCTGAGAGTCGGTTTTCTTGGAATCCTGACACGAGACAAAGATACGGTAATGAACAAAACATGCTACTCAGAGTTATTACCAAGTCTAAGTCAGAAACTGACTCCCGGGCTGGGCACAGTGGCTCAGCCTGTAATCCCAGCACTTTGGGAAACCAAGGTAGGAGGACTGTTTGAGGCCAGGAGTTCAAGACTGGCCTGGGAAACATAGAGAGACCTTGTCTCTATAAAAAGAGAAAGAAAAAAATTAGCCAGGCATGGCAGCATGTGCCTGTAGTCCCAGCTACTAAGGAGGCTGAGGTGGGAGGATTGCTTGAGACTGGGAGGCCAAGGCTGCAGTGAGCTATAATCAAGCTGTAGTGAGTTAGGACCATACCACTGCAGTCCATCCTGGGCCACCAAGTGAAATCCTGTCTCTAAAAAAACAAAACAAACAAACAAAAAGAGACACTGATTGCTAAAGATTTTGTTGTTAATTTAGTTGTTAAAATATTCAAAATCTGGTCTTCAGATATCTACTACAAAATTTTAAAAAAAGAAAATAAAATATTCAAAATCATACAGTCTGTTTTCTTTGAGAGAAATAAACCCATCTCATTATATGTTGGAAAAAGCCATTTGACTTCAAGAACAAAGCAACTGACCAGTTAAACAGAAAGCAAACGATGGTATGTACCCCCCAAATTTGTACAACTATTATATATCAAGAAAAAAGTAAATAATTTTAAGGAGTACTTAAACAAATAAAAATTAAAATATAGAGACATTTAAAAAATAAATTGTCTGCTTTTTTAAAAAAGAAGAACTCTCAAAAGAAAAACCTCTTATTTGTTTTTCCTTTGTTGCTTTTCTGTCTAAGCAGGAACTGCCCAGTTTTCAAGCTCCAAGCTCAGCCTGTAATCCTTAGCTGTGCACATGTTCTGGGAGTGTGTGCCCACAGACATTCAGCAGATGGTCTCGGCCTGGACATCTGGAAGTCTCATCAGATTATGGAGCACAAATTTGTGATAATAGATTTAATTCAGTTTTTACTTAACATTTTTTGGCTGGTTTAAAGACCCCGAGGTCAGTATGTAACTTGGCAAGAGTTTTACAAAAATTGTTCCGAATTTACCATCAATGGGCCGATCTTATACAATATTTTGTTTGTGCAACTCAGACCAGCTGGGTAAAAGCTAATGAAAGAAATGCAATTATAAGGGGGTGGGAGGTACATGTAAGGCTTATTAATGCATTAGTCATTCTCTGCAAACCCCTGACCATCCCAGTGTGCTGCTGCATCATGAGCACAAGATAACCTTGGGGAAACATGGCTGTCTTCCTTTATCTTCTGATTCTGGAGTCCAGAATGTGTGCTTTATTTGGGATAATCAAGGGGCAATACAGCAATAATTATCACCAGATAATTTTGCACTTTTATTAAGAATAGTCTGATATAACCCTTAAGAGAAAAACAGAAATGAGGTAAAGCTTCATCCTACTGCAACACATACAATGTTAAAGGAGAACTTTCTCTCCTTACCATCAAAAATAGCATAAATTGGGTGCTTGCCTGGAAGAGCCTATACCTTTTTCATGTTTCTTTCATAGCATTTAACATTCAATTTTTACTCAAGAAAAATATGTTGAACAGATGGATTTCTTTTTTTTTTTTATTTTTTTAAAGATAAGATAAAAATAAGCCAAGAAGAAAAAAGATTAACAACCAATTAAGAAAATGATCAAAGTCGCTAACGGGAAAGAAAAACTGAAAGGCCAATAGACATATAGAAAGGTGTTTGGCCTCAGTATTAATTAGGAAAAACAAATTAAACTACAATGAGAAATCATCTTACACTCTTCAGATTGGAAAAAAAAAAACTTAATGACAATTTCAAAGATTAGCGAGAAGCTTCATACACTTAAGGTGGGACTGTAAAATGGTACAACTATTTGGCTATAGAAGTACCCAGTTAAGTTGAAGATGCACTTATCCTGTGACCCAGCAAGCCCACTCCTAGGCATACACCCTAGACAAGGTTACAAGTTCAGGAATGTTCCTTGCAGCATTGTTGGAAACAGCAAAACAGAAACAAAATTGGAAACACTCTAAGTGTCCATCAGTGAAAGAATGGAGAAGTACATTGTTGCATATTTATACAATGGAATACTATACAGCAGTCAAAATGAATAAATTATAACTATCAATGTAGATAAATCAATAAAAAAAAAAGCAAATTGCATAAATCTAGAAAACACCCAAAAAGAGTCTAGAAAGTAATGCTTTAATGATATGGTTTGGCTATGTCCCCACCCAAATCTGATCTTGAACTGTAGCTCCCATAATTCCCACGTGTCCTGGGAGGGACATGGTAGGAGGTAATTGAATCATGGGGGCAGGTCTTTCCCATACTGTTCTCATGATAGTGAGTAAGTTTCATTAGATCTGAAGATTTTATAAAGGGGAGTTCCCCTGCACAAGCTCTTTTGCTTGCCACCATGTAAGACATCCCTTTGTTCTTCCTTCGTCTACCACCACAATTTTGAGGCCTCCCCAGCCATGTGGAACTGTGAGTCCACTAAACCTCTTTCCTTTATAAATTACCCAGTCTGGGATATGTCTTTTTTAGCAGCATGAGGACCGACTAATACATGTATTATGTTCATTGATGCAAAATATATGGAAAAATTACTAAAACAAACATGGAAATGATGAACACAATTTGTGTAGTTATCTCTAAGGAGGACAGCAGGGAATGGAAAAAAGGAGGGAATTCAGAGATGGCTTCAACTGTATCTATAATATTTAAGTTTGAAGACAGGGGAGAAAAAATCTGAAGAAAATAAGGCAATAAAACTGGTGTTCACTATATAATTTTCTATTTTTTAGTATGTTTAAAATATATTTTAAAACAATATTTAAAATTTAAAAACCAACATTTATTTTAAAATCTGAGATTAGACATCAGCTTTTTTTTATTATTAACTCATTTTTTTCTTTTATTATTATTATTATTATTATTATTATTATACTTTAGGTTTTATGGTACATGTGCGCAATGTGCAGGTAAGTTACATATGTATACATGTGCCATGCTGGTGCGCTGCACCCACCAACTCATCATCTAGCATTAGGTATATCTCTCAATGCTATCCCTCCTCCCTCCCCACACCCCACAACAGTCCCCGAAGTGTGATGTTCCCCTTCCTGTGTCCATGTGTTCTCATTGTTCAATTCCCACCTATGAGTGAGAATATGCGGTGTTTGGTTTTTTGTTCTTGCGATAGTTTACTGAGAATGATGATTTCCAATTTCATCCATGTCCCTACAAAGGACGTGAACTCATCATTTTTTATGGCTGCATAGTATTCCATGGGGTATATGTGCCACATTTTCTGAATCCAGTCTATCATTGTTGGACATTTGGGTTGGTTCCAAGTCTTTGCTATTGTGAATAATGCCGCAATAAACATACGTGTGCATGTGTCTTTATAGCAGCATGATTTATAGTCCTTTGGGTATATATCCAGTAATGGGATGGCTGGGTCGAATGGAATTTCTAGTTCTAGACCCCTGAGGAATCGCCACACTGACTTCCACAAGGGTTGAACTAGTTTACAATCCCACCAACAGTGTAAAAGTGTTCCTATTTCTCCACATCCTCTCCAGCACCTGTTGTTTCCTGACTTTTTAATGATTGCCATTCTAACTGGTGTGAGATGGTATCTCATTGTGGTTTTGATTTGCATTTCTCTGATGGCCAGTGATGGTGAGCATTTTTTCATGTGTTTTTTGGCTGCATAAATGTCTTCTTTTGAGAAGTGTCTGTTCATGTCCTTCGCCCACTTTTTGATGGGGTTGTTTGTTTTTTTCTCGTAAATTTGTTGGAGTTCATTGTAGATTCTGGATATTAGCCCTTTGTCAGATGAGTAGGTTGCGAAAATTTTCTCCCATTTTGTAGGTTGCCTGTTCACTCTGATGGTAGTTTCTTTTGCTGTGCAGAAGCTCTTTAGTTTAATTAGATCCCATTTGTCAATTTTGGCTTTTGTTGCCATTGCTTTTGGTGTTTTAGACATGAAGTCCTTGCCCATGCCTATGTCCTGAATGGTAATGCCTAGGTTTTCTTCTAGGGTTTTTATGGTTTTAGGTCTAACATTTAAGTCTTTAATCCATCTTGAATTGATTTTTGTATAAGGTGTAAGGAAGGGATCCAGTATCAGCCCTCTACATATGGCTAGCCAGTTTTCCCAGCACCATTTATTAAATAGGGAATCCTTTCCCCATTGCTTGTTTTTCTCAGGTTTGTCAAAGATCAGATACTTGTAGATATGTGGCATTATTTCTGAGGGCTCTGTTCTGTTCCATTGATCTATATCTCTGTTTTGGTACCAGTACCATGCTGTTTTGGTTACTGTAGCCTTGTAGTATAGTTTGAAGTCAGATAGTGTGATGCCTCCAGCTTTGTTCTTTTGGCTTAGGATTGACTTGGCGATGCAGGCTCTGTTTTGGTTCCATATGAACTTTAAAGTAGTTTTTTCCAATTCTGTGAAGAAAGTCATTGGTAGCTTGATGGGGATGGCATTGAATCTGTAAATTACCTTGGGAAGGATGGCCATTTTCATGATATTGATTCTTCCTATCCATGAGCATGGAATGTTCTTCCATTTGTTTGTATCCTCTTTTATTTCCTTGAGCAGCGGTTTGTAGTTCTCCTTGAAGAGGTCTTTCACATCCCTTGTAAGTTGGATTCCTAGGTATTTTATTCTCTTTGAAGCAATTGTGAATGGGAGTTCACTCATGATTTGGCTCTCTGTCTGTCTGTTATTGATGTATAAGAATGCTTGTGATTTTTGCACATTGATTTTGTATCCTGAGACTTTGCTGAAGTTGCTTATCAGCTTAAGGAGATTTTGGGCTGAGACAATGGGGTTTTCTAGATATACTATCATGTCATCTGCAAACAGGGACAATTTGACTTCCTCTTTTCCTAATTGAATACCCTTGATTTCCTTCTCCTGCCTAATTGCCCTGGCCAGAACTTCCAACACTATGTTGAATAGAAGTGGTGAGAGAGGGCATCCCTGTCTTGTGCCAGTTTTCAAAGGGAATGCTTCCAGTTTTTGCCCATTCAGTATGATATTGGCTGTGGGTTTGTCATAAATAGCTCTTATTATTTTGAGATATGTCCCATCAATTCCTAATTTATTGAGAGTTTTTAGCATGAAGGGTTGTTGAATTTTGTCAAAGGCCTTTTCTGCATCTATTGAGATAATCATGTGGTTTTTGTCTTTGGTTCTGTTTATATGCTGGATTACATTTATTGATTTGCGTATATTGAACCAGCCTTGCATCCCAGGGATGAAGCCCACTTGATCATGGTGGATAAACTTTTTGATGTGCTGCTGGATTCTGTTTGCCAGTATTTTATTGAGGATTTTTGCATCAATGTTCATCAAGGATATTGGTCTAAAATTCTCTTTTTTTGTTGTGTCTCTGCCAGGCTTTGGTATCAGGATGATGCTGGCCTCATAAAATGAGTTAGGGAGGATTCCCTCTTTTTCTATTGATTAGAATAGTTTCAGAAGGAATGGTACCAGCTCATCCTTGTACCTCTGGTAGAATTCGGCTGTGAATCCATCTGGTCCTGGACTTTTTTTGGTTGGTAAGCTATTGATTATTGACACAATTTCAGCTCCTGTTATTGGTCTATTCAGAGATTCAACTTCTTCCTGGTTTAGTCTTGGGAGGGTGTATGTGTTGAGGAATTTATCCATTTCTTCTAGATTTTCTAGTTTATTTGCATAGAGGTGTTTGTAATATTCTCTGATCTGTGGGATCAGTGGTGATATCCCCTTTATCATTTTTTATTGCATCGATTTGATTCTTCTCTCTTTTTTTCTTTATTAATCTTGCTAGTGGTCTATCAATTTTGTTGATCCTTTCAAAAAACCAGCTCCTGGATTCATTTATTTTTTGAAGGGTTTTTTGTGTCTCTATTTCCTTCAGTTCTGCTCTGATTTTAGTTATTTCTTGCCTTCTGCTAGCTTTTGAATGTGTTTGCTCTTGCTTTTCTACTTCTTTTAATTGTGATGTTAGGGTGTCAATTTGGGATCTTTCCTGCTTTCTCTTGTGGGCATTTAGTGCTATAAATTTCCCTCTACACACTGCTTTGAATGCATCCCAGAGATTCTGGTATGTTGTGTCTTGGTTCTCGTTGGTTTCAAAGAACATCTTTATTTCTGCCTTCACTTCGTTATGTACCCAGTAGTCATTCAGGAGCAGGTTGTTCAGTTTCCACGTAGTCGAGCGGTTTTGAGTGAGATTCTTAATCCTGAGTTCTAGCTTGATTGCACTGTGATCTGAGAGATAGTTTGTTACAATTTCTGTTCTTTTACATTTATTGAGGACAGCTTTACTTCCAAGTATATGGTCAATTTTGGAATAGGTGTGGTGTGGTGCTGAAAAAAATGTATATTCTGTTGATTTGGGGTGGAGAGTTCTGTAGATGTCTATTAGGTCCGCTTGGTGCAGAGCTGAGTTCAATTCCTGGGTATCCTTGTTGACTTTCTGTCTCATTGATCTGTCTAATGTTGACAGTGGGGTGTTAAAGTCTCCCATTATTAATGTGTGGGAGTCTAAGTCTCTTTGTAGGTCACTCAGGACTTGCTTTATGAATCTGGGTGCTCCTGTATTGGGTGCATATATATTTAGGATAGTTAGCTCTTCTTGTTGAATTAATCCCTTTACCATTATGTAATGGCCTTCTTTGTCTCTTTTGATCTTTGTTGGTTTAAAGTCTGTTTTATCAGAGACTAGGATTGCAACCCCTGCCTTTTTTTGTTTTCCATTTGCTTGGTAGATCTTCCTCCATCCTTTTATTTTGAGCCTATGTGTGTCTCTGCACGTGAGATGGGTTTCCTGAATACAGCACACTGATGGGTCTTGAGTCTTTATCCAATTTGCCAGTCTGTGTCTTTTAATTGGAGCATTTAGTCCATTTACATTTAAAGTTAATATTGCTATGTGTGAATTTGATCCTGTCATTATGATGTTAGCTGGATATTTTGCTCATTAGTTGATGCAGTCTCTTCCTAGTCTCGATGGTCTTTACATTTCGGTATGATTTTGCAGTGGCTGGTACCGGTTGTGCGTTTCCATGTTTAGCGCTTCCTTCAGGAGCTCTTTTAGGGCAGGCCTGGTGGTGACAAAATCTCTCAGCATTTGCTTGTCTGTAAAGTATTTTATTTCTCCTTCACTTATGAAGCTTAGTTTGGCAGGATATGAAATTCTGGGTTGAAAATTCTTTTCTTTAAGAATGTTGAATATTGGCCCCCACTCTCTTCTGGCTTGTAGGGTTTCTGCCGAGAGATCCGCTGTTAGTCTGATGGGCTTCCCTTTGATGGTAACCCAACCTTTCTCTCTGGCTGCCCTTAACATTTTTTCCTTCATTTCAACTTTGGTGAATCTGACAATTATGTGTCTTGGAGTTGCTCTTCTCGAGGAGTATCTTTGTGGCATTCTCTGTATTTCCTGAATCTGAATGTTGGCCTGCCTTGCTAGATTGGGGAAGTTCTCCTGGATAATATCCTGCAGAGTGTTTTCCAACTTGTTTCCATTCTCCCCGTCACTTTCAGGTACACCAATCAGACGTAGATTTGGTCTTTTCACATAGTCCCACATTTCTTGGAGGCTTTGCTCGTTTCTTTTTATTCTTTTTTCTCTAAACTTCCCTTCTCGCTTCATTTCATTCATTTCATCTTCCAGGGCTGATACCCTTTCTTCCATTTGATCGCATCGGCTCCTGAGGCTTCTGCATTCTTCACGTAGTTCTCGAGCCTTGGTTTTCAGCTCCATCAGCTCCTTTAAGCACTTCTCTGTATTGGTTATTCTAGTTATACATTCTTCTAAATTTTTTTCAAAGTTTTCAACTTCTTTGCCTTTGGTTTGAATATCATCCCGTAGCTCGGGGTAATTTGATCGTCTGAAGCCTTCTTCTCTCAGCTCGTCAAAGTCATTCTCCGTCCAGCTTTGTTCCGTTGCTGGTGAGGAACTGCGTTCCTTTGGAGGAGGAGAGGTACTCTGGTTTTTAGAGTTTCCAGTTTTTCTGCTCTGTTTTTTCCCCATCTTTGTGGTTTTATCTACTTTTGGTCTTTGATGATGGTGATGTACAGATGGGTTTTTGGTGTGGATGTCCTTTCTGTCAGTTTTCCTTCTAACAGACAGAACCCTCAGCTGCAGGTCTGTTGGAGTACCTGGCCGGCCGTGTGAGGTGTCAGTCTGCCCCTGCTGGGGGGTGCCTCCCAGTTAGGCTGCTCAGGGGTCAGGGGTCAGGGACCCACTTGAGGAGGCAGTCAGCCCATTCTCAGATCTCCAGCTGCGTGCTGGGAGAACCACTGCTCTTCTCACAGCTGTCAGACAGGGACATTTAAGACTGCAGAGGTTACTGCTGTCTTTTTGTTTGTCTGTGCCCTGCCCCCAGAGGTGGAGCCTACAGAGGCAGGCAGGCCTCCTTGAGCTGTGGTGGGCGCCACCCAGTTCAAGCTTCCAGGCTGCTTTGTTTACCTAAGCGAGCCTGGGCAATGGCGGGCGCCCCTCCCCCAGCCTCGCTGCCGACTTGCTGTTTGATCTCAGACTGCTGTGCTAGCAATCAGCGAGACTCCGTGGGCGTAGGACCCTCTGAGCCAGGTGCGGGCTATACTCTCCTGGGGCACCGTTTCCTAAGCCCATCGGAAAAGCACAGTATTCGGGTGGGAGTGGCCCGATTTTCCAGGTGCCGTCTGTCACCCCTGGAAGGGGAACTCCCTGACCCCTTGCGCTTCCCGAGTGAGGCAATGCCTCGCCCCTGCTTCGGCTGGCGCACGGTGCGCTCACCCACTGACCTGCGCCCACTGTCTGGCACTCCCTAGTGAGATGAACACGGTACCTCAGATGGAAATGCAGAAATCACCCGTCTTCTGCGTCGCTCGCGCTGGGAGCTGTAGACCGGAGCTGTTCCTATTCGGCCATCTTGGCTCCTCCCCCGACATCAGCTCTCTTGAACTATATTATTTCAACAACCTAAATGGGGAAGACATGAGCTCACACCAACAATAGCCCTAACCCAGGCCTAACTCTGGATGGTGTTCCAGCAAGCAGCGCTCCCAGCTGCCTGTTTTCCAGATTTCCAATAACAATTTGCCGAATATGGCATGATTTGTTTAAGAGAGCTGAGCTTGTGTTCTTCCTGCGAGTGTGCCCCATTGCCATTAATTTCATTGCCTGCACAAATAAAAAATTGAAGCTGCCTCTTCGATTGGCTTAGCTGGAAAATTCTATATTGCTAGAAATTCCACCAACTAACCACATCTGATCTTCAATAATGCCAAGTAAAGTAGATGTTTTTAGTTGGAGTCATTTTCACCCCCTGGAGCTAAAACAAACTGATTTGTAATTTTTTTATTTTATTTATTTATTTATTTATTTATTTTTGAGACAGGGTCTCCCTCTGTCACCCAGGCTGGAATGCATGGCTCACGGCAACCTTGATTTTCTGGGCTCAAGTGATCCTCCCACCTCAGTCTCCTAAGGAGCCGAGACTACAGGCACATGCCACCATGCCTGAGCAATTTTTGTATTTTTTGTAGAGATGGGATTTCACCATATTGCCCAAGCTGGTCTCAAACTCCTGAGCACAAGAAGTCCTCATATCTAGACTTCCCAAAGTGCTGGAATTACCGGCATGAGCCACCACATCCAGCCAGGATTATCTTTTTCCAAGTTTTTTCTATGCATAAAAGATACTCAGTCGGGCGTGGTGGCTCACGCCTGTAATCTCAGCACTTTGGGAGGCTGAGGTGGGTGGATCACCTGAGGTCAGGAGTTCAAGACCAGCCTAACCCCGTCTCTAGTAAAAATACAAAAATTAGCCAGGCTTGTTGGCAGGTGCCTGTAATCCCAGCTACTCGGGATGCTGAGGCAGAGAGAATTGCTTAAAACCCAGGAGGCGGAGCTTGCAGTGAGCTGAGATTGCGCCACTGCACTCCAGCCTGGGCGACAGAGAGAGACTCCGTCACAAAAAAAAAAAAAAAAAAGGTACTTTACACATATACACATACAAACACACAATTGGAATCAGTGTGTATCTACTGTTTTGTATTTTTCTCACTCAGCAACATATTCCATTTTGTTATTTATCTGGAGCATCACCTTTTAATGACGCACACAGTATTCCCTTATACAGAGATTCCATAATTTATTTAAGGAATTCTTTCATTGAAGGGCATTTACATATTGCCAGACTGCCATTCCTGAAAGCCTGAACCAATTTAGGTCCCTATCAGCCCTATCAGCAGTATATGAGAATGTCCATGTCCCTGTTCCCTTAACAACATTGCTGACCAAGTGTTTCTTCCTCCTCCACAGAAAAATAATAGGAGATTCTCATTATGACACATGATTTGGAGAAGGGGATTTACTGAGTGAACAACACTTAAAAATGTGTACTGTTTAATTACCACAGAATTTTTATGCAGTTTATTTCTACTCAGTGCAAGGTATTAGAAGAGGAATGGTTGTTGTAAAATTTCAGAATAATGTTTCTTTAGTTAAACACTCAACTTCTGCTATGTAGCTCCCTGAGGCCAGAGATAATGCCCTATTTATCATTGCATCTCAAGGATCTCACACATAAAAGGCTTTCAATACATGTCTATCAAAGTAATGAATACAACAATGCTAAATCCATGCCAACCAAATGGTCATGCCTTGCAAATCACTTAAGTTAAAGCAGTTTCCAAAATAAGATGAAAGTTGAATCCAACTTTTTTAGTTTAAAAACTTCAGTTCTCCATCTCATCTTAACTGTTGTATGTATTCTTGGATACCAGACCCTGACTGTACCTATGCTGGATGGTAGGAAAACATAAGAGAAAAATAATAGGAAAATATCTCTGTGTGCCATGGAAATATGCTTTGTCTAGCAGTATAACTAGCCAACGGACTAGCAGCATTGTCAAATGTCTTGGGCTATTGCACTAGGTTTTTGGTTTATACAATAATATTCATCTCTATAGTAGTGAGAGAAGATTATTTCAGCAGCCAGGATAGATTGCAATGGAGAAGGCTGGGCACAGTGGCTCACACTTGTAATCCCAGAATTTTGGGAGGCTGAGGCAGGCAGATCACCTGAGGCCAGGAGTTCGAGACCAGCCTGGTCAACATGGTGAAACCCCGTCTCTACTAAAAATACAAAAATTAGCTGGGCGTGGTGGCATGCACCTGTAATCCCAGCTACTTGAGAGGCTGAGGCAGGAGAATTGTTTGAGCCCAGGAGGCGGAGTTTGCAGTGAGCCAAGATCAGGCCACTGCACTCCAGCCTGGGTGACAGAGTGAGATTCCGTCGCAAAAACATAAAAATAAAAAACAATGGAGAAAGTCCCAAAGCACTGGCTTCACGCTCTTAGGCTGCCTGAGAGGCAGTGAGAGGCTCCAACTTCTGCAAGTCAGCCTCAGCCACGTGCCAGATCAAGAATGGTGCTGTGTCTTCCAGCAAATGACAGACGAGCACAATTCCAGGAATTTCTTTTTCGGCAGATTTGTAATAAGCTCCACAATTGGTGTTCTATAGCAAGACATATTTTTAGATTCAACTTTCAACTCTGGTCACCCAGAGCTGGGGCTCTGGACATTGTCCTCTGCATCCTCTTTCCCCGGGATTGCTCAAATTGCAGAGGAGGGGGTCATGACCCCTGTAGGGTCACAGAGAGCAAAACAGCCAAGCATCAAGTGGAGTTTTCTTGAAGCTGCTGGGAAGGGAAATTGTCTTCTGTCAGTGGCCTCATTGCCATCAAAACTGCTTTCCCCATTGCCGCTCCATCTATCAGTCGTGACAGCTTCTTCTGGTTTAAAATGTACTAAGTGCCAGGCACCATCTAGGTGCTTTACTTTCCAGTTCTTGCTCACATTTTTCACATTTTTCACATCGTGCACACAGGAAATGATACTATTTGTGCACCCAGTACACAACCAAGGCTGCTTGTGGCAGGAGGCCACTGGCTGAGGATCTGGAAAGCCCGAAGCCTCACCCAGTTGCTCTGTGGGCTGAGAAATATACTATCATAACATATAGATAATCTATCTGTGACATGCCATTGGAAAACTGCTTTATAGGGATTATCTCATTTAATAAATACAAATGTGTGGGTTATGTGACTCATATTTATAAATGAGTCACAGAAAGGCTAAGCACCTTGCCTATGGTCACATAGCTAGTTAGGAATCCAAACTGTAGTGTAGACTGTAATGGATGTTTCAGTCTGTATTTGGATGTTACCTGTAGCATACCCACTAAGATTCCATTGACTAAAGCAAATTATATGTATTACTTGTTCACAAGTATTAATATTTATTCTTTTCCCACCCTTACAATGCTTACCTGTAAGATGGAAAAAAACTTCCACTGACTTTGAGAGTTATTACAGCATAAGCTGACCTATACACCAGGTCTATCTGCCTCCCCTGTCCAGGTACTTTCCATTTTGCTGTATTGCCTCTCATCTCCAGCCTTTCAAGGAGTTCTACCCATCCGCCTGTTTTCCTGGTATTTTAATTTTTCATATTCATGGTAAAAATAGTAGAACTTCTCTTTTCTTTTATCTGTAAAAGAAAGATGAAAATACTTCCATCTTACAGGTAAGCATTGCAAGGGCAAGAAAGGAATAAATACTTGTGAACAAATAATACATATAATTTCCTTTAGTCAGTGGAATGTTAGTGGGTATGCTCCAGGTAACATCCAAATACAGGCTCTAAATGCGCTGACATGATATTGCTTGACTTCGTGAGCTCCCACCATCTGCGGTGAGAATGTGCCTTAGATAGAGGTACCAGAATGAAGATCTGTGCAGCAAAAGTGAAGAAAGTGAAAAGTGCTTGCAGAGCCAAGCAAAGCTACAGCCAACTCACAGATCTGGGAGTAAGAAGTATTGTTGTAAACCATTGACTTTGAGAGTTATTACAGCATAAGCTGACTAATACACTAGGTCTGTCTGCTTCCCCCATCCAGGTACTTTCCATTTTGCTGTATTCCTTCTCATCACCAGTCCTTCAAGGAGATCTACCCATCAGTCTGTTTTCCCGGCATTTTAATTTTTTATGTTAATGATAAAAATCGTTGAACTTTTCTTTTTGTCTTTTTAAATTTTTTTAATAAAAAATTGTATTTACTTAGAAGCATTCAGAGTATCAACAAAAGAGCTGCAACTGTTTTTTCAATTACAAAATGGTATTCAGTTAACAGAACAACAATGGTTTTCTACAAGCTGCATCAGAGACAGCTGAAGATGAAAAAAACGACCATCCTCATATATAACTAATTTGTGCTGTGGACCAACAAGAACCTGCTTTAAATTTCCATGGCAATTTACAACCCCCATACTTTACTAGGAAAGGTTAGTGGCTATTGAAAATGCCACCAGGTCAGGACTATCTAAAGACACATTTAGTAGGGTGTTAACTATGCAAGAAAAAAACACTGTACAGTTTAAAAACAAATCTTACACAGCCTTACTTTTCTATTTTTTTTTTTCTTTAAAAGGTGTGAGTTGTGTACTGGAGGATTAAATGCTTTATAGACAAGAAAAAAAAAACTGCACTAGAACCAACTTAGTCACCATTGCTTTCTTCTTCATCTTTACCTCCTCATTTTCTTCCTCCTCCTCATCCTCTTCATCTTCCTCCTCTTCCTTTTTCTTGCTTTTTTCAGCCTTGATGGCTCCCTTTTTTGCTGCATCAGGCTTTCCTACAGCTCAACACACAGCAATACGCTTTCCTATTTTTCCTTCATTCAGCTTCACAGCCTTTTTTTTTTTTTTTTTTTTTTTTTTTTGAGACTGAGTCTTGCTCTTTTGCCCAGGCTGGAGTGCAGTGGCGTGATCTTGGCTCACTGCAACCGCCGCCTCCCAGGTTCAAGCGATTCTCCTGCCTCAGCCTCCCAAGTAGCTGGGATTATAGGCACCCGCCACCACGCCTGGCTAATTTTTGTATTTTTAGTAGAGACGGGGTTTCACCATGTTGGCCACCCGCCTCAGCCTCCCAAAGTGCTGGGATTACAGGTATGAGCTACCGCGCCCGGCCACACAGTCTTCTTTTCATAAGGTTGCTTGTCATCTGCAGCAGTGTTATTCCACATTTCTCCCAGTTTCTTCACAACATCACAGTGTATAGGCTGGGATGTTCTCCTTTATTTTTTGGGCAATACTCAGAACAGAACAAGAAAAAGGCCAAATGAGGCCTCTTGGGTGCACTGGGATCCTTGAACTTCTTTTTTGTCTTCCCTTTAGGAGGGATATAGGTTTTCTTATTTTTTTCTTTTTTTTTTTTTTTTGTTTGCTTTTTGGTTGATAATAAGTTCTTTTTTCCTTTTTTTAAAAAAACTTTTAAGTTCAGGGATACATGTGCAAGTTTGTTATATAGGTGAACCTGTGTCATGGGTGTTTGTTATACGAATTAAAATCTCAACATCACTGATCATTAGAGAAATGCATATCAAAACCACAGTGAGATACCATCTCACAACAGTCAGAAAGCTATTAACAAAAAGTCAAAAAATAGGCTGGACATGGTGGCTCATGCCTGTAATCCCAGCACTTTGGGAAGCCGAGGTGGGCAGATCACTTGAGGTCAGGAGTTTGAGACTGGCCTGGCCAACATGGCGAAACTGTGTCTCTACTAAAAATATAAAAATTAACTGGGCATGGTAGTGGGTGCCTGTAATCCCAGCTATTCCAGAGGCTGAGGCAGGAGAATGGCTTGAACCTGGGAGGTGAATATTGCAGTGAGCCAAGATCAAGCCACTGCACTCCAGTCTGGGTGAAAAGAGAGAGACTCTGTCTCAAAAAAAAAGAAAAAAGTCAAAAAATAATAGTTGCTGGCAAGGTTGCAGAGAAAAAGGAATGCTTGCACACTGTTGGTGGAAGTGTAAATTCATTCAACCATTGTGGAAAGCAGTGTAATGATTCCTCAAAGACCTAAAACAGAAACACCATTTGACCCAGCAATCTCATTACGGAGTATATACCCAAAGGAATATAAATCATTCTATCATAAAGACACGTGCACATTTGTGTTCATCAAGGCACTCTTCACAATAGCAAAGACATGAAATCCACCTAAATGTCCATCAATGGTAGAGTGGATAAAGAAAATATGGTACGTATACACCATGGAATACTATGCAGCCATAAAAAAGAATGAGAGCATGTTCTTTCAGGAAGATGGATGGATATAGATTTTCATTTCTCTTTCATAATGGCCTTGCCTGCTTTTGCCATATCTTCAACTTTTCCTTTCTTTTTAGCAGACATGTTCTTTCACCTCTCTGAACATGTCTTAGAAAATTCTGAGAAGCTGACTGAAGCATCTGGGTGCTTCATCTTGGGCTCCTCCTGACAAGTTTGCACAGGGAGAGCATATTATGACATTTTTACTCTTAGCTTCTTAGCATCTATTTGGCCCATGTTTAGTTATTTTTCCTCAGTGAAGCACAGAGTCCCCAGTGCCCATCCAGTTCTCATTTGCCCCAACGCTGTCTTTATGGAGCTCAATAGACTGCAATGGCTCTTGTCCTTTTTTTTCAGTTGTGATACAAGGCCCTCAGAACATGAAAGTAATAAGAATTATCCCCTGCAATTGAACAATAATGTATACACTTTCCAGAACCCATTCACCGTGTTAGCATAGACAGGACATTCCTTCCACAAGATTCCTGCCACAAGATTACCCAATGCCTGTTTACAGAATGGAATAATCGATCAATATTCACTTTGCTTAAGAGAAAACAAAAGACTCAGAGATTAATGATTATAACCATGGTGATCTTTAGGTTTGTTGTTTAGCCATGGGCCCATTTCTGTGCTAAATGGTGCCATTTAATCCCTACAACTATCCTGAGAGGGAGATGTTCCAGAGACCACTAGTTGTGCCCCAATAACCATTCTCCCTGTCTTGCTTTAGCAACAGAAACCTAGAATTAGACACACACTACATTTCCCATGCTCCTTTGCAGTTAGGTGTGGCCATGTGGCTAAGGTGGATTTGAATACTTCCAAGCCAAGCCCTTAAAGGAAAAGCAGTGTGTCTTTTCTTTTCTTTTCCCTTTCCTTCTTCCCTCTGTCTGGAATCAGACATCATGACAGTAACTGAAACTGCCATTTTAACATGAGAGGGAAGCCGAGTAGTGCAGAGGATGAATAAAAAACAACATAGAAGCTAGGTCCCTGACACTGTGGAACCACCATACTAGCCCTGGACCACCTACCTAACTTTTACATGAAAGAGAACTAAAACTGTATCTTTTTATGTCACTCTATTTTGAGGTCTCTTTCTCTTTCTCTCTCTTTTAACAGCAACCTAATTTTATCCTAACTAACGCCATAGGTATTACCACCTTTTTCAGATGGGGAAGTCAAAGTTCAGATTGCTTAACTTACCAGAAGTTCTCACAATGGGTAGGCAGGAGAGCCAGGACTTGGATCATGGTCTGACTGATGCCCCAAACCTGTGTCTTCCCCATTGTGCTCACCAGCCTCCAAGGTCAGGCCTTAAACCAGCTGCTCAATTTTCTCCTGCCTCCATTGCTAAGGTTTCAATTACAAATGTTGTGTTACAGAACGTAACATTCTCTTTCCCATGAGGAAGATCTGGTAGATCTGAAGAAGATTCAGATCATGCTAGAGATCTTCAGAAAAATAGTCAACGACTTCCACAGCCAGGATGTTGCAAGAGAATGAATGAAACAGTCTACATCACGTGCAGACTAAAGTGAGGTGAGGGCCCCCAGTGATCTTTTTGATGTTCAGTAAGAAAATATTAGAACTTCTACTTGTGTTTACACTTTTAGGCTTAAAAGTCAAAAATCTAACTTGAGTAACGTGAAAAATGTGGATTGACATTGTTGCATTCAGTCCCTCTGTCAGAGATTCATGTGTCCAAAAGGTCTCTCCCAAGGAAAGGGCAGGGACATCTGCAGCCTTCTTCACATGATTGTTTGCTGGAGGTATATTGAAACAGTGCAATTTAGATTGTGCCCCAGTTTAATAGGTTAAGAATTATGTTTTGCAGGGCCGGGCACAGTGGCTCACGTCTGCAACCCCAGCACTTTGTCAGGCTGAGGCTGGCCGATCACTTGAGCCCAGGAGTTTGAGACCAACCTGGACAACATGGCAAAACCCCATCTCTACAAAAAATAAAAAATTAACTGAGTATAGTGGCATGTGCCTGTAATCCCAGCAACTCAGGATGCTGAGGCAGTAAGATTGATTGAGCCCAGGAGGATGACGCTGCAGTGAGCCATGACTGAGCCATTTTACTCCAGCCTGTGTGACTGAGTGAGACCCTGTCTCAAAAATAAAATAAAAAATAAGAATTGTGTTTTGCAGTTTTAACTGAACTAGCAAAGTAGAAATGTTACTTAAGAGGAGAAACCACAAATGAATATCATACTAATGAAGTGATGTGGTTTGGAGTTGTGTCCCGCCCACCAAGAGGGGCTTGGTGGGAGGTGATTGGATCATGGGGGCGGATTTCCCCCTTGCTGTTCTCATGATAGTGAGTTCTCATGAGATCTGGTTGTTTAAAAGTGTGTAGCACCTCCCCCTTCTTTCTCTTCCTCCTGCTCTGGCCATATAAGAAGTGCCTGCTTCCCCTTCACTTTCTGCCATGATTGTCAAGTTCCCTGAGGCCTCCCCAGGCACGCTTCCTGTAGAGCCTGCAAAACCACAAGTGAATTAAACCTCTTTTTAAATAAATTACCCTGTTTGTGTATTTCTTTATAGCCGTTCCAGAACAGACTAATACACGAAGCAAGTGCAATTTGAAAATGGTAGAATTCAGCCAGGAGCGGTGGTTCACGCCTGTAATCCCAGCACTTTGGGAGGCTGAGGGGGGCAGATCACCTGAGGTCAGGAGTTCACGACCAGCCTGGCTAACATGGTGAAACCCCATCTCTACTAAAAAATACAAAAATTAGCGAGGCGTGGTGGCAGGTGCCTATAATCCCAGCTAATTGGGAGGCTGAGGCAGGGAGAATTGCCTGAGCCCAGGAGGTGGGGGTTGCAGTGAGCCAAGATTGTGCCACTGCACTCCAGCCTGGGCGACAGAGCAAGACTCTGTCTCAGGAAAAAAAAATAAAGAAAGAAAAGAAAAGAAAAAGGTAGAATTTACCCTTCTACTCCTAGAAAGGCTCTTCAGCTACAATATGAAGTTTTTTAAAAAGGATGATCTAATCATATCTGACGTAAGTCAGCCAAACAATTTTGAAATTATCAAGAAATTATCCTAATTGAAATATGAATTAACATACACTCTCATTAACAATGAAACTCACCCTAGCTATAAGTTTAGCCTTGAGGTATTGGCTACTGATAGTATGAAGCTATCACAATTAAGAATAACTTTTATACTATATTTAATTTCCTTTATTTCATCCTGTTAAAATGTCTACTTTTCTGTATATATTATAATTTAATGCTATATAAGAATACTAGTATATAGTATATAAGTATGTATACTTATATATGTGAACATTAAGTATAGATAGTTTATAGGTAAATATATACTTATTTTGAGAGTATCTGCTCAAAAATGTTTTACTGGTAAAAGGACACAATCCAAAATAATATTCTACCAGCTGAACGATGTGTCCATCACTTTGCCTAGCTAGGGGGCAAGCATGTCCGGCCTTACTCATCATAGTCTGGTGTATAGTGCTTGCTGTGCAGCTCAATATGAAGAGGGCAGCATAACACATGAGCTCTCAACTTTTGGTCTTGAAGGACAAATTTATTTCTATAGGCTGTATTTTTTTCTCAATGCAATAACCTGGTAAATCATGGAATCAAATTATTTCACATCAGACCAGCACATACTGGATAAACAGAACTGGATTAAAATAAAATGTCTGAACAACAGGGTATTGTGTATGTGGAAAGTGTCAAACTAAGATTCTGTCATTTTTATGTGCAAACAAGTATTGCCAAACATCTTTCCCTCATGCATTATTGCCATTTAATGAGTGTCTACAATGTGAGGAATTTTTGTCCATATTCCAGTTAATCCTTGCAACAATAACAATACTAATAAACATTTACATACATCTTTGTGTCAAGCACTGTTCTGAATACTTTGCATGTATTCTCACATTAACTCTCTGAGGTATATATTATCCCCATCTTACAGATGAAGAAACTGAAGTGCAAAGAATTTAGGTATTTTACCCCAGCCAGGTCATGGCAAAGCCAGGATTCAATTCTAGGTAGTCTCACCCCAACTTCATGCTTTTAACTACAATGTTTTACCACTAACAACCTAGCAAGGTTGATATTATTAATTCCATTTTATAGATGAGAAAAATTGAAGCACTGGGTGGTAAAACTCAGGCTAACTGAATCCAAAGTCTCTATCCTTTCCACCATACTCTGATGCCTTCCTAGTGTCAGTATTGTAATGATTGGCCCAGTTCCTGGAGAATGTGGGGGAGGACAAAACTTTATCTTATTAGCAAACCCCTTCTTCCTAAAGATATTCTGAATAGGAGAAACATTGGCTCTGCCATATTCTTATTTGCTTTTCTTGAATTATTCATTAGTATTCTCTTCAATCTGCAGTTTCTCTTTTAAGCCACATTTCGATTTTGTGAGGGTTGTTTAGTTAAACACACATTAATAGCATATAATTCAAATTCAAGCCATATAATGAATCAAATGTGATAGATATTTATTTCACTCTCAGGAAAAGACCAAAACAGGTGTCCCTGATTGGTCAGCAGCTCTCCTGCAAGTGGTAACTCAGGACCCAGAATCCCTCCACCTGTGGCTCTGCCATCTTTAACATAAGGCTTATGAGGATACAGTGCTGCCAAATGCGCCAAAGGGCAAGAGGCTGGACGATCCTGGGTGGGAGATGTCCATGGGCCAGGCTTGGAAGTGGTACATATCACTTCCACTAACGCTCCATCAACCAGAACACTTGTGACCACACCTCACTGTAAAGGAGGCTGAGAAAGAGAGCCTAGGTATGTGTCCAGGAAGAAGAAACAGGCTCAGTGGACAGCCAGCCACAATGTGTCTGCCACGGTGATGTCTACCAAAACACAGAAGAAACTTTAAATAATCTATATTCTAACTACAAATCTTATTCAATCCTAAATCAAGGCCCCCCAAAAGACCTCTACTAAGTAACACAAAATTTATCATACATAATATGGTATCTTGTTAATTTAAAATTAACAAAATTGTCTTTCCTTTTTAATGGTTTATAATTCTTATTTTTAAGGTAATTCAAGCCAGTTTTTTCTACAACGAGATGGAATTGCACAATTAGAGAATTTTAGTTTTGAAGGAAACTTGTTTCTCATGTTGTAAGTGAAATAGTGGAAACAGAGGATAGGAGGCTTGGTCAAGGTCACACGGCTGCTCGCCGAGGCTTCTCTACAGAGCGATCACAGTTTTCAGCATAAGCTTTAACTTCCTCCAGTAAAATGTCCTCACATCTAAATATAATTTGAACTTTTGGAAAGATGCTCTTTTTTTGTTCTTTTTCCTTCTCATTGGGGAAATTACTTTTACTCTTTGCCCTTTGAGATACACCAAACATCTAAAATAAAAAGAACATAAGAAGTCCTTGTATCCATATATCAATCCTAGGAACATTCTGTTCTCTCTTTTTATTTTATTTTATATATATATATTTTTTTTTTTTTTTGAGACAAGGTCTTACTCTGTCACCCAGGCCAGAGTGTAGTTGCATGATCTTAGCTCACTGTAATCTCAAACTCCTGGGCTCAAGCAATCTTCCCACCTCAGGACTTCAGACACATACAACCATACCCAGCTAATTTTTTAAACTTTTTGTTCTTGATTGCACTCTCAGTCTGGACATTGTTGGTGTATAGAAATGCTACTGATTTTTGTACATTGATTTTGTATCCTGGAACTTTACTAAAGTTGTTGATTAGTTCTAGGAGCATTTTGGCAGAGTCTTTAGGATTTTCTAGGTATAGAATCGTATCATCAGCTTCATTGCTGTGCTATTCACAATAGCAAAGACATGAAATCAACCCAGGTGCCTATCAATGGTAGATTAGATACAGAAAATGTGGTACGTATACACCATGGAATACTATGCAGCCATAAGACATAATGAAATCATGTCCTTTGCAGCAACATGGGTGGAGCTGGAGGCCATTATCCTAAGCAAATTAACACAGGAACAGAAAACCAAATATCACATGTTCTCACAAATGGGAGCTAAACATTGAGCACACATGGTCATAACTATGGGAACAATAGACACTGAAGACTATTGAAGGGTGGAGTGAGGGAGGATAGGCTAAAAAAACTACGTATTGGGTACTACGTTCACACCTGGGTGATGGGATCTGTACCCCAAACCTCAACATTACACAATATTCCCATGTAACAAATCTGCACATGTAGCCCCTATATCTAAAATAAAAGTTGAAGTTAAAAAGAATTTTTTTTTGGTGGAGACAGGTCTTACTATGTTACCCAGGCTGGTGTTGAACTCCTGACCTCAAGCAATCCTCGTACCTCCCAAAATGCTGGGATTACAGGTGTGAGCCACCACACTTGGCCACCTTTAAACTGAGGAACAATTTGAGCCTCCTTCACTTATCCTGTGGCTTTTGGGGAATAATCTGTTCAATTCACATTTTTTAGAATAAGGCAATTATATTTCTAAAAGTATATATCAATTATTTCCTGTTATTTTTAAATTTAAAGAACTGGTGAACTAATAATCGTGTGTTTAAAAAAATTAAGTTCGAAATGTATGGCTTCTACCAATATTTACTGAGAACTTACTATGTGCCAAATACTGTACTAGATGCTGGAAATTCAATGTCAAGCCAAACAAAATCCACTTTCATTAAGTGAAATGTGACAAACCACTTACTCTGATCACTCTTCCCACTAGAAAGATTTTTAAATGATGTAAAAGGTGTTTTTCCTTCTTAGAAAGGTAAAATGTATATTCAGAGAAATGCAAATATCTTAAGTATTTATCTTGATGAATTTTTGCAAACTGGACAGATTTGTATAACCAGCACCCAGACTAAGACAGAACATGTCTCAGCAGATATATGTTTTAAAAAAAGAAAGAACAAATTATCAGCACCACAAATGCCTCCCTTGAGTTTCGTTTCAGTTACTAATCCTCCAAGAGTAATCACTATGCTGACTTCTAACAGCATAGATTTTGAATTTTATGTAAATGAAATCACAAAGTATGTTCTCTTTTGTTTCTGGGTTCTTTATTTATGCTTGTGGAATACATTCATGTTATTACATGTAATTGTACTTTGTTCATTCCCAATCTCGGTATAGTGGTGTAAACTATATGTAATATAAACATGCCACAATTTATTTAGCCATTCTGTTGATGGGTGTTTTTATGGTTTCTACTTTTAAGGCTACTATGAATAAAGCTGCTGTGAACATTCTTATAAGTGTCTTTTGGAGAATTTGTATATATATTTCTGTTGGTTACACACCCAAGAATGAAATTGTTGCATCACAGGTGTGCATAGGGTTAGCCTTCATATATACTGCCAAAGAGTTTTCCAAAGTGGTTGTACCAATTTACATACCCATCCAACTGTCTGTGAGAGTTATTTTATAAAGTATTTTTTAAACTTTGTAAATGCATCAAGAAGTGAGTAAAATAAGTAAGAAATAGCCACAGGGCAAAAATTAAATAAAGCAGAAATCCAGAAAAGTATGTAGGGCACTGAAGTCAATTACCATCAGGAAGTATTTGCTGAGCCCACATGATTTGGGACTTGGGATTTCATGGCCTTAAGGGACATGGAGGATGAGAGACAAAGTGTTCGGGTGAAAGTGAAGTGGAAATAAACCCATTCTCCAAGAGGATGGCAAGAAAACTTCCTTTCTTGAAACTTCTCATTGAGTAGAGGAGCGCAGGGAGAAACCTCCCCTTCACCACCTCCACCATAGATTGTAGTTGAAAGCTGGCCTTCAAAGTGATTTGTATTCCATTCACTGAAAGATAACTGAAAAGAAAAAAAAAAGAGCTCATATTTCAAATTCTTATTACCTTACAGATCTGAAAAACCTCAAGCCTAGAATTTAAAGTAATTCTGAATGGGTGGCTCACCCAAGGAACCTGGGGAAAAAAACCCTTCAAGCCAGACTTCAAATAAATTCCCAAGTAATTACCCAAAGAATAAGAGTTCTTGGTCAAAAATCACAGAACACACAAAAAACCAAGACACCACGAGCAAGAGTTATCGGAAATAGTAGATAGCAGCATTGGAATTACCGCACAAAATTGACTATACATAATATCATTGGAGTTTCCACAGCAGATAATTTCTATTTCTGTCACTTAAGACCACATTATTTTGTGATTTTCTGGTACTTGGAGTGAGAGTAAAGCTCACTAAGTGATTTTCTATTTCCTTGGCAAAAATTATTCTATTCAGATGTTTTTCAATTTCAGACCTTTAGGTACCTCCTTGATGATTACTTCCATCTCATGATATACTATGCTATTATTTACCCAGTATTTCATTTAAATTGATTTATTTTTAGAAAATGTATATTCCTACTTTAGCCTAGCCCTAAGTGATAATATCTCAGAACCATGATGTACAAGTTGTGTTTCAAATACAATTTAAACACTTAATGACTAACATTTCAAATATTTGTCCAGGTAGTATGCAAAATAATCTTAAACACTACCAGGGTTACATGAACTATACCTTACAAAACTAACCTAGAGGTAGGTGGTGTGTGCCTGTAGTCCCAGCTACTCAGAAGGCTGAGGTGGGAGGATTGCTTGAGCCCAGGAGTTCCCTAGGCAACATAAGGAGACCCTATTTTCATTTAAGAAAAAGAAAAACTAGCTTGGAGTAGAACAACTGGAATAGGTGCATTTCTTTTGGGGGAAAGAAACAGGCAAGGACAAGGTGCAGGCTGAGGGGAGAGACAGAAGAAATAGTGTAGATACCTGTGGAAAAGGGGAAGATGAATGGCAAAAAAGCAAAGAGCAGGGAAATACCAAAGATGAACCTCCCTAATTTACAGCTGTGCCTCGGAATTGACCCAAGTTCACTGATTGTCACAGATAGAGGCTGCCTTAGGAGTCTTCACGTTCAGCAGTGATCAACTGCATTCACACTGCCACACTGTTCACAGATGATGCTGTCAGGCTGACACACTCCCATTCCCAGGGCACTGGCTCTAACAAACAACTATGTCTCCTCCACTCAAGAAAGAGTCTTCAAGAGCACACAAATGAAATTTTTTCTAGGTTATTTTAAGATAAAATTTAAATTCATAAGTTTTTATACTTTATTTGTACATTTCAAATTACTTTCGATACATTTTACAACTTAAGACAGAATCGATTCCAGTCACCCTATTTTACAGAAATAAAAATCAACCCAAGAGAGTTGATTTTTCTGATCTTCCTCGTATGCTCTGCCACGAGGTCCTATGTCCTCTTTTCTCAATTAGAGGTTAAAACATGATGGATTTAGTCTTTCAGCCAATTGTCACATTTTCTTAGGTAACAATTTTTCAAATAATGAACGAATTCTACCAATAATGAAAATCTGCATGATAGAAACCAGGTTTTTCTGGCCTAAATAGGTCCCTCAGAGTAAGAAAGCCTCCATTTGACTCAAGAAGAGTCACCTATGGAGGACATGTTCAAGTCCATTTGGCCTTTGTGTCTTATCTCTAATGCAGCATTGCCACTCTGACACATGGAGAGATGCCTGTCTGATTTTGCAACCTAAGGTTCTCTGACTACTGAAAGAGGTCAAAATGGGAGATAGCCTCAGAATACAACCAGGCTGGTCTCCCATTCTACCAGTCCTTCATTTGGGCAGATCCTGACTGGTAAGTCAAGTACTTCTCCACAGTGGCCTGGAAAAGCCCACATGAAGTAGAAGGGAAAGTTAGGGGCTGCACTTGAGGGAGAAAAGAATGGAACCCAATTGTTCCTTTCTGTCTCCCATGACTGTCTTCTCTTCTTTGCAGAAAAGAACACAACATAGACCATTCAATAATGGCTTTCACCATAAAAAAGAATGGGAACATGTCCTTTGCAGCAACATGGATGAAGCTGAAGGCCATTACCCTAAATGAAGGCCATTACCCTATATGAACTAAAGCAGGAACAGACATGTTCCTGCTTTAGTTCATTTAGACCAAACACCACATGTTCCGTTATAAGTGGGAGCTAAACATTGAGTACACATGGACACAAGAAAAGGAATGACAGACACCAGGGCCCACTTGAGGGTGGAGGGTTGGGGGAGGATAAAGATCAAAAAACTACCTATTGGGTACCTGAGTGACAAAATAATGTGGACACCAAATCCCTGAGACACACACAATTTATCTGTAGAACAAACCTGCACCTGTACCCCTGAAACTAGAATACAAGTTAGATAAATAAATAATGGAAAATAATGGGTTTCACAAGAGCCTCTAAGTTCCACAACACCAGAGGGCACTATTCCCAAGGTATTTTATGAAAATGGCCCTCAAGGGCACAATTTCATAGCATATTATATGGCTGGGGTCCCTGAAGTTATGCAGCGTAACAACCTCTAAATTATTGGCAGGGGTTGGGGAAGAGGGATGAGAGTTTTTAAATGAAAGATGGAATGCCTCTACCTTGGGAAAATTGCCTACCGAAGCAAGGCTTTGATTTCTCTTCTTAACAGCAACAGAAGTCTTGCTCTATCTAAGGGATGAGTTAGCCCTTCTACAGTGTAGACACATAATTAATTGCATTTCTTCCAGAGCTCAGCTTACAAGGCTTGAAGTAGTTAATGCTCTTCCCCAGCATGAGAAGCCAAAACTCTACTGTCAGAGGCACCCAGCCATATAAAGCCTCCTACGAGTCTCCATCCTTGCTTAAAACTACCTTTATGATAATCCACAGGAGCCTCTTGCTTCAATCATAAATTATACATTTCTAGGAATGCTGCTTTTCTCTTCATTGACTACCATTTCCAGGAAAGAAGGGTTTTTTTTTCTTTTACTGTACTCAGTGGAAGTCTTTCTGCTGACATAGTCCATAATTAAAAATCAAAGTAATAAAGTGACATTCTCAAATTTGAATACTGGGTACAAAAGCTTAATTGCCAGTCCTTCTTGCCAAACAGCCCAGTGGCTCCAACATTAAGTCACAGAGACTTTCAAGAGAGTGATTTGATAGAACTTTAAAAGGGCACACTTTTAATTTTATTAGAACAAGTTTTAGAACCTTAAGACAGGCTGCAAATACTGAATTACAATTTTTTTCACATTTTATTTATTGAGAAGTTATTTAACAACTGTAACTGATATCCAAGTGGATATATAACTATTCAAGGGCCTACACCAATAGGGAATGTCATTAAAGTTGTCTAGGCTTAAGGTGCTTCTTTCTAGGAGGACATATGAAAGTGAAGATGCTGCAGAACCATTGAGCACCCCAAGCAACTAGTGAACACCCAATGTCTGACTTCATAAGAGAGAGCAATTATTTATACTAATGAATTATGACTCTTCACAGAACGAAGTTGCCTCAAGTCAGCTTACTTTACATCATTTCCCCTTTCCCACAGTATTAATTCAATGAAACAAGTGGGAAAAAAATGAACATTCCACATGTTCAATTGTTTTCCCCTTGACTCCCAATATCTCCAAAAACTGGAGGAAATAAATACTACCTATTGCATCAAAACAATTGTCCATCACAAATTACATTTTGTTAAGTCCTTGTAACTTTTTTTCCCTAGGATATTACTGATAGAATATATAATGGAGTTTTGAATATAGATGATTTAGCCACATATGTATGTTGTTTAAATTGATTTTAAGAAAGAATTGGGGTTGTTACACATGCTCCATCAGAACATAGCAAAATGTACAATGAAATCATAATTATTTATCAAGTGTGATGTATTTTTAGTAACTTATTTCATGTAGAAAAAAAGATTTGGGGCCAGGTGTGGTGGCTTACACCTGTAATCTCAGCACTTTGGGAGGCTGAGTCAGGAGGATCCCTTGAGCCTAGGAGTTTGAGACCAGCCTGGGCAACATAGTGAGACACTGTCTCTACCAAAAAAAAAAATGTTTTTAAAAAAATTAGCCATGGATGGTGGTGTGCACCTGCAGTCCTAGCTCCACTGGGAGGCTGAGGCCATAGAATCACTTGAACCTGGATGTTCGAGGTTGCAGTGAGCTATGATCTTGCCACTGCACTGCAGCCTGGGTGGCAGAGTGAGACTCTGTCTCAAAAAAAAAAAAAAGAAAAAAGAAAAAAAGATTTAGTTGTGCTCCTTTTGTATTTCTTTAACTGCAATACTGGGAAAGTGTTTTTATTGAACCATGTGATACAGTGGTTCGAACTGTTTTTATTTCAAGCACAGAATCTGTATTAAAAATAACACAGTTTCCTGTCCTTCTTTCTGTATTTTCTCCTAGCACAAGGGAAAAAACACATTCCCTAATATCTTTTCTGGGCACACTCTCTTTGTAATATTTCCTTTGCAAAGGTCCTGTTCATATTTGTATCTTATTACTTTTCTTATACTGGATTTATTGATAGTTTCTAACAAAAATACGATTTCAGTATATTTACTGAACAAAATTCAATATAACAGACCCCAATTCAATTTTTTCATCAAAATGGAGAACAATAAAGAAGCTAAAGTCCTCAGTTTAGACACATAGCATCAAAAAAACTTATATTGTTTAAAGAAATAACTCAATAAGGGGGAAGTGATAGATATTACTTAAAGAACAACATTAGCTTTGTTTATTTATCTATGTTTCTAATATTCCTGCCTCTAACCTAGTCAGCGACAAACATTTTTGGTGTTCCTTAGTTATTGAATCTCACATAAATGCAGTCATTTTCTAAAAATAGAAAAATATTGTTATTACGCATTGCAAGATACCCATGGATCGTATTTACTGTTAATTGTCATTTCATGTATTCAAATTTAATTTAAGAGAATTTTTTAAAAACTTACTGAGTCTGTTTCCCAGATTATTTTGCTATTGTGCCAGTATTTTTTATAAATTAATCACGTTTATGCTTTTGCATGTTTACAAAGAGTGTGTATTCTGAATTTCTAATGTCCTGCTCTTAAAGACTGACTACAGAGGGCTTTCTTCATTGACCGTTAGGTAAAGGGTTGAAAAATAACTTTGGTTTACAATAGATTTTTAGTTTAATGGATGGGTGTATTCATTATTTACCTGTTCTCAGTCTCTTGTGTACCACCTAGTGATGATTATAGTTGTTTTAAAGATGATCCTTATTTATGGTCTATTGCATCATCCTGAGATTTAGTAATGATTTTAGATTTTCCACCTAAATTACAGGGCACTTTCCACTGAAAATGGTAAACAATATTACAAACTAAAAAAAAGAAGTAATCTGATTTCTGGGAAGAGGGAGCCCAGTGAAAGATGTGTGCTTTTATAAGGATGGACAATGGAAAGCAAAATAATAACTCCTAACTTTGATTGTTCAAATATATTCTGCAATACAGAGAGCTGCATGCAGGCTGGAGCAGGCATGGGGCAGGAAGGTTAAGTAGGAGAGAAGGCACAATACTTCAGATTGGCAGTAGACTGCAGCAAGAATAATCTAATCAAAACGAAATTAAATTATCTAGTCCCAGGGCAGGCTCCTGGGACTGCTGCATTGAATGCTAGCAGAGCTCCTCCTAGACATTTTTCCCCAGTCAAACTCACATGATGAATGCAGATGAAATTTGAAATATGAAAATCTGAAATAATTTATGGAAGTTGTCAGAAATTTGGCTTGCTTGTGGTGTAATTTCCTCTGAGACGAGGCAGGCCGGCTCACTGCTGCAAGACTTGGAGCGGCTGCTGGCCTTCCAGTGGATGGATCAACCCCTTTAAAATGCTCTTCCAGACAAATTACAGCTCATTACACACAGCCTTGCACCATGCCATTATGTCAGAGGAAATCTTTTTTCATTTGCACAAATTTGCTTGGAATTCTCATATTTATTTGAGCATCCATTATCGAATCTGAACATTGAATTATCCACAATTATTTTCTGGGTACGCGGATGTTTGTGTATATGGAATAGATGGTGACTGCGGGGCTATAAAAATATTACAGTGTGGCTGAAAACCCCACGTACTTTGCAGCTGTGTTACAAAGAGCATTGTTTGGCTGTTGAAAGAGAATTGACTTTTGCAAGGATATTTACAAGGTTCATTTTCTTTTTGAACATACTCTGAAGGAGACTAACTCTGCTTCTAGTGACTTTTTCTCTGCTCCGTGGTGTATAAGAATTACAAATTGTTCTTTACACCTGAGTTAAGATCCTCTTTCCCCTCCCTAAGTAATTTGTTTTTTGATGGTCATTTTCATATTAGTCGTATACTGGCATATATTCTTGAATAAAACATATGCTCTGATTGCTGAAAAGAACACCTCTCTCCTGAAACTCACTTTTATTTCTCTCATCTTTCTCATAAGGTTGCCATGGCAAAAGTGGACTCTTTATTGCTGAGAAATACTGCAATATAATCATAAAAGGAAATTATGATCTAAAAAATCAACAATGATATTTACCTGCTAGCTTCATAGAAATCCGAATTACAAGAGTGTTTGTATTATGGCTTTTAAATATTTACTGTTGTTTAGCATAATAAATCTCTGCTTTATGTAATATTGCTAAATGGAGTGCAGTCCTTCTCAATATTATTTTATCCAGTCATTCAGGCTTGTATCTAAATGTCTCGTCAACCTTTCCAGTGACTAAATAATTAAATGTTCTCTATTGACTTGTTGACATTTCACTACTTATGGCAGGTGTAGATTCAAAAGAAAAAGTGCAGTCATTCTCCAGAGTCAACTTTTTCTTCCCGGGAAGCTTTTATACATGGATAAAACAACTTGAAAAAATTCTAAGGTAAGCATCCCTTTAATATCTCATTATGATTTTGTAAACTGGATTCAGTTACAACAAAGTAAGATACACTTTTTTGCAAATAGGATTTGTTTCAGTCAAAGAACTAGTAGTACTTCAAATCAAGGTGAGTTAAATGGCTGTTTATATAACCTATTATTTTTCTAGCCATAATATATAAACATGAGCATTTTACACATTTTTAAGTAAAAAAGAAAATTGATTCTACATAAGTAAGTAGTGACTACTAGAATTTAGGAAAACAAAATTGGTCATCAAATTAATGGAAAAGCTGGTTTCTTGGATAAAAGCAAAGCAACTGCATTCTATACTTCAGCACTCCAGAGCTTCGACTCCTCTAAAATCCACTGCGGGGTTGGAACATGTCGCCACCTCCCCAGCTTCTCCTTGCTGCAGGAAACTTTGTAACAGCACTCAAACAAATAAAGAAACTGGGTTGGAGATTATTGCTTTCATTGTGCTATTGTACATGTGTATTATATAGTCACCCCATAGTTTGACACAATCAGCTGAATGTGGGACAAGACAAATGTTGTATATGACAGTGGGGTAGTATTGAAAGATGACCCCATATCTACAGGGCTAAGAGTTATGGATGCATTGATAGCTGCTACTAACATTTTGAAGCGTGGCTGTTAAATTTTGCCTGCTGGCTTCTGGCTGGAGGCCGGCCTGCCTGGGCAACGGAGCCATTGAAAGGAACTGCAGGCAGCTTTTTTTCAGTACACATCAAGGAACTTTGTTCTTTCTTTATTATAACTGACCACTGACAGGAGTGAGTTTGGAAGAAAGCCAGGCAAACAAGGCACAATGAACACTTCCCAGCTAATCTTTGTTGTGCATTTTATTTACTTCCAGTGGGCACTTTTTCTTCTTAAATAACTGTTTAAATTTTTTAAAGACACATTCCTAAACCAAAATATATGATGAAAATCACAGGAAAGATTGGGAATATATAAAGACAACATTTTTCATGATAGAGCAGGACCTACTGAGAACAGAGTATATGGAGAAATTGAGGTAAATACTGTTTCTTATAAAGGCCTGCAGGAAAATTATACAATAAAAAGAGTCTTAGAAAAGCGTATCTGGGATACTTGAACTCTGGACTGCTGGTGACATTTGTTTTAAAAAGCAATGAATAGAGAGATAGTCTGAAAATATGGGGCATGTTTTATATGTGCAAAGAAAAATGAGTCATATGAACATTAAGCTTCCAAGTTTGAATGAACCATATGTTTAAACAATTGCATAGCTAAGTTCTTTGTAAAGCACTACTAATGACCAACTTATTTTATAAATTAATGTGCGAGTACATTTTAATAGCTGGGAAGAAATCTTGTTATACATAATATAGATAAACATGTTTAACTCTAAGAGCCAAACTTTAATATCATGCTGGTGTGTTTAACTTATGAACCTTAAAGCTTATCAAGCGGTCCAAAGTATATGGACTTGACTTAAGGCCATGGGTTGAGGTTTCTTTGATTTATTTTTACCATAGAAGACACAAGGAATAAAAATAAAAAGAATATGAATGCAGCTACCTATAGCCTCATTTAAATATATACAAAATCCACCAGCATTACTATCAAACAAATGAACTGAAACTATAGCCATGTAAATATCAAACACCAATACTTCCTGCTTATGAAACTCTATAGTCATATAAATAGTTATGTAAATCCCAATGTTTATGAAATTCCATCCTACACTTGAACAAATGCAATTTTTCAGTCACTATCGCTAGTTATTTTGTCATTTCTTTCCAGATTTCCCTAGAGAGCCAGCGAGGACTAAGCACATAAAAAGTTTCATCATTTTTATTCTACAGCCAGCCAGTTTTCAGAGGAAGAGCAAAATTTTTCACTGTGTGCTTTTAAGTAAATAAAATATTTCTGGAAAACTATAAGCATAAGAAATAGCTATGTAAATATATATATATAACCTTAGTAATAATGCTTGGATAAGCTAATATAATAATGTTATTTATCATGAAAAGAAAATTAAGTAAAAATCCAGCCCCTGAAATGTTTAAGTGCAATTTTAGACTCATTCCCTTGACCTTCCTTAAAACAAAGTAAATGAGGAGGTAATAATCAACTATTTTATTTTTTAGTGAGAAAGCAAAATTTGCATTGGATGGGGAGAGGAAAGAGAATAGAGGTATATTTTACAATGTCAAGAAGGGTTTTTTTTTTTAAAAAAAAAACCTCATTTCCAGAAAATTTTTCTCATATTTAATATCTTTATTATGATTACAACATAATACATTTGTGCTTACATTCTCTAAACCCAAATAATTATATATACTTAAATTGAATCTGGGATATTTCCTATATCTTCTCCTTATTTTAAAATCATTCACTTTCCAGTGTTTACGGTACAAAAGTACTGATTCACCCATCTACGTAAACCTATCTTATAATTTTTCTTAAAATCCAGATAACCATAAACTTGAAACGATTAAAAAGCAGAGCTTGTTCTATATCACAGCTAATTCAAGTCTGCTTTGTAAGTGCATTTATTTCCAACATGTATTAGAAAATAATTGATGCAAAAAAAAGTTAACCATATTTTTGTTTTGAGTAATTTCTGTAAGTGTATTGCCCACAGGGTTCTCATTACAGCTGTGGAAGTTCCTTCTCCATCAAAGCTCCTGGGACCCTCAATCAGAAATTTAGGCCAACTTTGGGGAAAGTCAATTTGCTCTCTCCTTAGAGTAACAAAATTAGATACTTGAACTTGATATCAAGGATTCAGAGACACACAGCAGGCTTTTTATACCAAAATCTTGCATTTATATTTTGTTCATAGACAACAAGAAGGGGAGAGCTAAGCAGTTATTTAACCAGCAAAATCAATTTAGTTGAATAAATTAGAGAGTTTGGGCTTGAAATCTCTCCTTTTTTCTCTTAAAAACATGTACAATTAGAGATGTATACTTTACAATATTTAGTCAGTGTTAAATTACTTTTAGGGAGAATGTGTGACATTCAGCCAAATCATATGGATAATTATCTCAATTCTACAACCTAATTTCACAAATGATCTGGCCACAGAGATTTTATGTAGTTGATACTGACTGCTGTCAAATGTTGCTTATAAAAGTTTATGGTCTCCCTCTAGTCTCGAATGAGCCCGTTATTGTGTTCAAGATTAAATTTTTCAGGCCTGGTCTTATTCTCCCCAAAAGATTTCCAGGAGCATATAGTATGTAGGAGCTCAAGAAAGAAAGAAAAGGATGAACCTTTATACAATATATTGAGGAAGATTTTCAAGGGAATCATCACAGACATGAACATATTAAGACATGGGATCGTAAAATATCCTTTTCTAAAGAAGCATACAATAGTGTATTCAAAAACCTTTTTCAAATAATATGTATTGCTTTACAACTAGAGAAAAGGCTAATTTTAAAATATCTTTCCTCATTGAGAGGTGCTAAACCATCATTTTCCACCTTTCTCTTTTAAATGATAAACACATAATTTATTTATTAAGTTCTACTTGCTTGTAATGCAATACACAATCTTTCCATAGACAGGACACTATCCTCAGAAGCTAGCCTTCTAAATTGAAAGCACAGGGACAAAAGAACTAGAACTAACTTGCAGTTGATAGGCATAAATGGTGAAAATAGAATAAATTATTGTTTTATGCAAATGTTATTTGATATAGTAGAAGCTAACATTCAAGGTAAATTATTTTTAACAGCAGTCGTGGTCTTTCTTGAGCCCCTCATCCACACGGCTCTCACAGCTTCTTGGCCATTGCTCCATTACCAACTGTCTTCAAAACACAGAATATAATAAGATACAGCTATGACCATGCAAGAAAAGTTGAAAACAAGTTCCAGCTAGCGACTAAGACTTACAGGTAGAAGTTACATAGGAACAACTGTGTATAAGTGATGCCACTACGAAAAACCAAAATTTCCATTACATGGATGGAAATGTTCCTTATCCCTCTGTACCTACAAGTGCTTATGAATCAACACTGGGTTGTGGGAAAGAGAGACTGTGTTTGCCCACCAGCCCCTGATGCCCAGGAGGGAGAAAAGGCCACATTTCTTCCAACTCTCACTCTATTTAATAGCCCTAAGTAGCTTAACTGGAGAGTGTCACGTGCTATATTTATTACTTAGTGTTAGAGCATCTTCTTGCTCTCTTCCTACGTATGAGCAGACAATTAGTAGAGCAACAGGCGCTAGTCATTGAAAGTGAGAGAAATAGGAGGGAAAATCCCAAATCCACTCAAGAATTTCAATGAAAAATATTTGTTCTATTTCTTTGTTATGAACAATGAAAATTTAAAAAGACTCATTGGCTTACAGTAAAAACAAAATCAAGCTGGGCATGGTGGCTCACGCCTGTAATCCTAACACTTTAGGAGGACAAGGCAGGAGGATTGCAACTATTGCTTCTCCAGCCATTGTACACTCTAATTCCGTAATTATTTCTGGCCAAATGATTATTATCTCTTTTTCTGTTTATTTATTGTAAGAACTATAGTACACCATCTTTGGAAAATAATATATGTAGAAAATATATGTGTGCTTAGTTTTATTTTTTGTTGTTGTTGTTTCTGTTTGTTTGTTTTAATAGACGAAGTCTTACTATGTTGCCCAGGCTGGTCTCAAACTCCGGAATTCAAGCAATCCTCCTGCCTTGTCCTCCCAAAATGCTAAGATTACAGGCATGAGCCACCATACCCACCTGATTTTGTTTTTACTGTAAGCCAATGAGTTTTTTATTTTTTATTTTCATTGCTCATAACAAAGAAATAGAACAAATATTTTTCATTGAAATTCCTGAGTGGATTTGGGATTTTTCCTCCTCTTTCTCTCATTTTCAACGACTAGCGCCTGTTGTTCTAATAACTGCCTTCTCATACGTAGGAAGAGAGCCAGAAGATGCTGTAACCCTGAGTAAGCCCTGCCAAGCGATGGACTAGTTATTTTTGCTGTTTTTGGGCCTTTGCTCCCTCTCTCTCTGCCCTGTGGAAGGGAATACCCGGTTCCCATGCTGAGTACCCAGACATCTGTGGTGGCTGATGCAGATCTAGCCCTTGCTAAGCCAGAAGGGAGGAAGAGAGGCAGCTGTGTGTGTATGTGTGTGTGTGTGTGTGTGTGTGTGTGTGTGTGTGTGTGTAGGTTCGCCTTTCACCCTCCCCACTTCCTCTGCAGCCCTCCCCTGCTCTCTGCGGCTGGTGGCTTAGTGCATGAACTGATTAGGTAACAACAGAGCACCTTCCCTCCCTGTTTCCTCCCAATGCATTTGGGCCACAGCTTTTGAAGGCGCCCAGCCCTGCCACTATCCCGCCTTTATCACGGGCTGTATGGGGCTTTATCTGGAAAAGCCTGGGCTTTGCCCCTGGCTTCATCAATCATTTGGACCAGTTCACATCTCCTTCACGGTGTTCCGCCTCATTAAACCCATCAAGGGCACTGCAGAGAGGCTGTGGGGCCCAGGAATGCCTCCCCATTGCAGGCATGAAAAAGGCTGCACAAACCTGGGGGAGAGGGTGCCCAGGATGACTTGTGTGGCCACCAGATGCTCAGGCCTCACTCTTCTTGCAGGCCAGGGGTCTACTTCGGGAGATTTCTTAGAAGTACACTTGGGAAATTAAGTGATCACCCTAGGCTGACAAGTATCCACGCCTCAGTCTTACTTCTTAAGAAACCTCATGTGTGTGCTGGTGAAATTGGAGACCACAGTTTCACAGAAAGTGAAGTGTTTTCAGGTTGACAGCTACAAACGCTGGTTGGAATCTGACACTGAATTTAGGGGCTTCTAGGGCAAAATGAATCATTGAAGTGCCATCCAGGTAACTTAGACACAACCCAGTTCTATATTTGGGGAAAAGAGACTTCCACAAATTTTCTAACTGCTATTCTACTGAGTAGCAACTCAGATTTCTATTTTTGGATTTTCATTATGATTATTTTATTTATATATATAATCAAATTACAAGGGTTTTTCCTCACACACTACCTTGCAACAGCCTTTGGAGGTAGCCAGAGCAGGGATCATATTTTCAATGTCATTTTAAAAGCGAAAAAGCCAAAGCTAAGAGAGATCGAACTTAACCAAGATCATATGGCTAGTAATTGATGGGTTTACACCTCATTGTTTCTCCTTTACAACTTTAAAAAAGAGAAGTCCAGGACGGCACTATTTTTCATGTATTATTTTCTCTTTGGTACAATGTCTAGGATATGATATCAAATATCTAGATACAAATGTACTTCCCTAAGGGTCTTCCCCAGCCTATTAGGAGAAAGAAAAGAAAGAAGAAGTAAAAACAAACAAAAAAACCACCATAGCCCTGTTATCCTCTTATTGATAGAGTGAAATTAGTCTCTTAGAACCAATTAGCTGTAGAGAAGGACGTGCATTTCACTGGTTGTGAGCAGGGGAGAGGTGCAAGGAGGAAAGAAGGGAGGAAGATAGCCATAACCTTAGATTGGCCTCTTAACATCCAGTTTGTGGTACAAATAAGAATCAAGTTCCATCTCATACAGCACCACCCGGGGGCCCAAAGTAGTACCCCCTGGACCTCCTCTTGCACCCAGACAACTATTTTATGCACCAGGCATCTATATGGCAGTGAACTTCACCCTAAGCCCTGTGCTATTACTTCTAAAACTTACGAGGAAGCTAACGTGGCAGTGAAGACACCTCCTCAGCCCTGGTCTCTCCCACCAGCACACACCACCTGGCACCAGACAGCCCCAGCTCACCGCCGCCGCAGTCCCTGGGTGGCCTCTATGGGAATCCTGGGGCAGAGATGGGATTACGAAACCCTAAACCACTCCGGCTGCGCGCGAATCACGTCTGGCAGGCTGCTCCAGCCCGCAGTCCACACACCCCCGGGCCTTTGCGCCACCGCACCAATTTGCATCCCCAACAAATGCGCGCTGCCCTGATCCCCGAGCACGCGTGTATTAATGATCATAAAAAACTGGGCGATTACAAAAAGAGAAAGTGCTAAATGCCGGGAGCTGGGGCAAGATTTCAAAAGGCAACACACCGAATCCAAGTCTGTACTTTAACTTTTTTAATAACGATTTTTTTTTTTTCTGGGCTGGAAGCTCGCACTGAATCCTGGAGGAATTGCTAAATCAGATTAAGGTTATATTTTGCAACAGACTGGATGGAGCAATAAAGGAGAGCGCGCGGAAATGGGACTTCACCCATCAATTAGATCTCTATTAGCAGCCAATGCAGGCTTCACCACAGGAAATGTCACGTCTCAGCCCTAGCGGACTCTTTCGTTCCCCACCCCCAGCTCTCACCTCCCCTGTCCCCGGAGTTAAACAACTCTTCTGGCGCACACGTTGGAACTAAACAAACCCTTTTGTGTGGAATACGGTTTTTGTGTTTTGTTTTTTGTTTTTCTTACTGATCTTGTTTTGGAACCCTGTACCACCTGCCTTCCCCACCCCGAGCGCAGCGAGCTAACCCCGGGACACTCCCACCCCGGCCGGCTGAACAGGTTGCAGCGCGACACCTGCTCTGTCTGCTGGGTCGCTCAGGACCGCGGTGCGGGGACTGGTGCGCTGGGCCTTATTAATATTAAAAGCTTTATGACAGTCCTGGGCAGTCCGTAATGAAAGGTGATTAACAAGACAATGGACAGGATTCTGAATGCTGGGGCAACTCATCTGCTATAATAGATCAGACCCGCCTCGGGGGCCCAGCGTGCGAATCCGCCCCGGGATGCGAACGAGTTCGAGCGCATGGAGTGGAAAACAGGCAGGCGTGATGTGGCCATAGTGGGAGTCAGACTGCGGAAATGGAGCGACCTGCAGGCTAGAGGAGAGATCCACGTGGGGGATCCACTCTGACCTCGGCTTCATCTCTGATGCTCTTACTGTGTTCGCTTCGGCTTTGGAGTCCAAGATATGTGCAGTCCCCACTACGAAACCAACGGCCTGCACCCGGATTCAAGAGCCTAGGCCCTTTCCTATGGGAAATCCTATAGCTCAAGATGCTGGAATCCGAGCTCTGATAGGAAAACGCCCTAATGCTGGTATCTCTCGCTTAGCACATAGGCAAGAAAACGGGGCACGACTCCCAAATCCACTCCCTTCCAGCCTCTGAAAAATGCACCCAGGCCTTGACCCTCCACTCTTCCGCTCCCCAGCAGAACGAAAATTTCCTCAGGCCCTAGAAAGCCTCATTTATCATTCTCGTGGGGGCTCAAATGACAACGCTTCTTGTCCCAGCACGGCTGTGAATCGGGGCCCCCCACTTCTGCTCTCTTGTCCTTCCTGCGCCCCTCCCGCTCCACATCCCTGCCCATAAGGAGACAAGGTGCAACAGCCAGGGAATGAGCAAGCAGGAGAAGTGGCCGAACGGATAAAGGAGGCACTGTTGTGGTTGCCGCAGCCGCTGCCCCCATTCAGGGACAGAATTGAAATGGATATTTCCCTCCTCGGCCCAGCTGAACGAGGCTCAATGCCTCAAAGGTGCAGAGCTGCCTCGGTGGACATGCTCTGTGGCTGATATTATAATTTTCATAATGCGCTTTTATGTCGCGCCAGACTCCTCCGGTGAGGAGCCCGCAGAGCTGCTGAAAGGGGCTTTGAGAGGCCCGGGCGCGCGGCTGCTGCGAGCTGCGCGCCCCCCGCCGGCCTGAGTGGCACCGAGTGCCCCTGCCGGGGCGCGGCTCCTGCACTGCGGGCGCGCAGGCGGCGGCGGGCTCTGCCCGCGCCCCTCATTAGCATGCACCCTGGGTGCGCCCGGCCTGCTCCCACTGCTTCCGGGCCTCTCTGCGCCCCTCCGAGTCTCTGCCATCCGCCTGGGTGCGAGGTCCCTGGCCTCGCTCCTGGTCAAACTCCATTCCACTCCAGCTCAGGCTTTAGGGAAGGTCAAGGTGTTAAAATGTGAGCAGAACATTCCGGAAGCAGTCGGGGGCTCGAAGTCTTCGGACCTGAGTGGAGGCTGCTTTCCCAAGGGTCCGGAAGCAAAGGGACCCTTGCTGTGAGGCGTTTGTAGCGAAGGCAGGGATTGAGTGGGAGCCTCATCATTGCAACGAGTAAGGTGTACTATTTTGTTCTAAGCACTTAGCAAGTATTAATTACTGAATCCTGGTCATGAGGAAACTGAACAGCAGAGAGGTTAAGTAGTTTGCCCAAGGTCGCACAACTGGTAAGTGGGAGGGTCCAGATTTAAAACAGGTGGTCTCAGAGTCCCGGTGTTTTTAACTGAGCGAATGGCTACTTCCTAATATCTGCTATGTGTTTGGCCACAGCAGTCAGTTCACCAGCAAGCTCATTTGCCAGATGCATAATAGGGAACAAATCAATTAGAGATTAATCAAAACGTATGGTCCTCACCTCTACTAAGTTATTAGAGCTGACTGGTACTGGGTAATAGTTCAAATCACCTCTTTTCCCCCCTTCTTTATTCCAGCTTCACAGTAGGAATTTGCATGAAATACTTAGAGCCTCTGAGAGCCTAAATCAGAAAAATACTTTGCCTTAGTTACCAATAAACACATTAAAAATTAATAAATATGTATCATGGTGAAACTAAAAAAAAGAAGAAAGAAAAAAGGAGAAAACCCGCATTATAAAAGAACTTTCCGAATAAACTCATCATTTTTATTGGCCCTGGATGGAGAATTTAAAAATTATAACTTAACCTTAACAAATAGTAGGCCACGCTATAGCAGACTCCGGGCTACCATTCTTAAATGATCCCCTCCATCAAACTCGGAAATTGTTCATAAGAAATATCCTGGAAAAGTTGTAAGATTGTAGTTAATTCTGTATCCAATGCCAAAGTTATAAAAAGTTTATCATAATTGCTCTCTTAAGTAGAGAGTCTGCTATTAAGGTTGCCAAATACAAACTTTATTTCTTTTGAATAGGCCCAGCATGTGTATTGATAACAGAAGAGAACAATCAGTATATGTTCCCCTAATTCACATTTGTTCAAAAGGCAGACAAGTACCAAATATATATATATATATATACACAAATATATATATATACACACAAGCCTCAAATTTTTAAGTAGGAATCAAATAAACAGTGCATCTGCAGCTCGATATACCTACTATAAGAATGTCTGTCCTGCAAGCAATTGCCCCATAAACCCTCTGGGCCATATCATAGCCCTATTTGTCTATGACACTTTTCCTTGGCATAGTTAGAGGGACATTATGGTGTTGGCAATGCCCACTATGCACTGGGTAACAGAAATTAACCTCATGCCTTCATCTGCAATAATACCACAAGGTCAGTTAAGAATCAGTGTCAGATTGGGTTTTTATTTATCTATAAAGGCCTTTAGGGCTTAGTCTAAACTTGAAGATATTTATGACCTAGAAACTAGCAATAGATCTGAAAACACAACCCACAGATTCCATCCCAAGAGTTATTATAGTTTATTTTATTCCTTAAACCAGCCTCATTGTTTTTGTTTATGAATCTGCTGGTGTAGTCCTGCATATCTAATGGAATGATCCCAAATTACAGCTAAAATCTGTTCTTCCTGGTTTGTTGCAAAGCAATGAAAGATAACTACATCTGAAATTGGGAAACAGCAGCTGCTCATACATTTCTTCTTTAAATAAACATCAAGATACCTGCTGATTGAAGCCATTTTGGGGTTTGGATGTGAATGGCTCTTTAAAACCCTTCCCATATGTTAGCCTCTATTAAATTCAACAACTTTGCTCTGGTTGCCTCTAAATCAGAGGTTATTAAATCCTTATTAAAACTTGAAAATGTTCTGAAGTAAAATTGTATTGCACACTTGCAAAGAAGTGATAAAGAGCCATTTTCAGTAAGCAATTTTAAAAATTATACACATAGTAGGATGGGGACCAGAGGTCAAATCACTCAGAACATTCATGATACCCACCTAGATGGCTTTTGTTTAAATTACGCAGCTAAATGAGAAGAGAAAATAGATTTGGTTTAAATTACTTACTTTCTATTACCTCTTAAACCCTCTCAAAAGCCTTAGCAAACCAAATCATCTTGAGAAATTGTAAGATGTGACAATAGCTACCAAGATAATCACCCTCAAAGAGGAGTTGATGATAGCAAGTTAATGAATGTCATTACTGAAAATAAGAAGAATATTATCACTACTTATTGTGCAAGTTAACATAAGCTTTATAAAAATTTTTTGAAAAGTATAATTGATAATCGTCAAATGATGGATTTACGTCAAATGATGGATTAAAATATTGGAATTTTAGGATATGAAGTATTAGGATGTTAGGATATGAAGTGAATCCTATAAGGATTGCTTAGGATGTGCATGGTAGTTACTGAGAGAAGCGTAAGATGGCATGAATTACATAATGATGTCAGGATTTATCTATAGGCAGGCTGGAAAACTAGGGCTCCAAATACCTTCTTTTCCACTCACCTGGATTGTTTATTTCTCCTCTTTGTATGTAAGGGCATAGCCCTCACAGGCTTTGGGGTCTTTTTGTTTTTGTTTTGTTGTTGTTATTGTTGTTGTTGTTGTTATTTTGGAATATTTTCATTTCCTTCATTTTATTGTAAGTAAGGAAATAGAAGTGGAAATACTCAGGGAACTATCCAGATAATTCTCAAGAAAAAAAACCTTCCATGAAAGGAGAACTGTAGCCTAACTCCCCAAATGGGCTGTTGGCATTGATTTAACTGACCTTGTGCTTCCTTTGGCCTGTGCAGGCATTAGCTTATTAAAGGCATGCTGTAAGTGGGAGGAGGATGCTGCTAGAACTGGATGTAAATGCCTTTGGGGAATCTTTTTTGTCTTTCTCTTTCTTTCTTTCTTTTGGTTTTTTTGTTGTTTGTTTGTTTCTGGTGGATATGGGAAACAAAATTAAAGCAGTCCCTGATTTAGTAACTTACAGATGATAAGGAACAGAAGAGGAGGAGGGGAAAAAGCTACAGGTGCACTGCCATGAGTGCATTATGACCACCATTTTACCCGTGCAGGTTTAGTTTTCTCATCTAAAAAATGGGAAATCACACCGATCCAGATATTCCTTCTCTGGCCTACATTTCTGATGTATAGGAGAACCAGCACCTGACAGAACCCAAATTACTTCATCCCTGGTCGCAGACTCAAATATATGTTTCCAGAATGTCATTTCAAATCTGAAGCTTTAAGTTTATGCTTCACTATTGGTCCTTTGCACTATATTTATGGAACACAGTGCACTACATATAACTGCTTGACATTTTTCTGTTAATTAACAGGGCCTCTGCTCTCACCAACAATGACAGTAATCAAATGGCTCTTACTGTATGTACCAAACATGTTAAAATTCCAAAACAAAAATTTTATAAGTGACTATTCAGTGCGGTAAATTGATTCCTGAAAGAAGCTGTGTCAAACAGACTTCAATGGTGAACAAAATTCTACCATTTCTTTTTTTATATAATGATTTCAGATACACTTTTATGATTTATCCTGATTGGAAGTGACTAACAAAATTCAACTTTTGGTTTTTCTATTCTACTTGCCCCCATCCCTCTTACTTACTAAATAGATTGCATGGATACCATAGATGTGATTAAATGACTATCAGGAGTGAAAAAGAAAGAGGGCAATAGGAAGACTATTAACTATATTTAAATATGTTTTGTTTTAGATAATTATAATAATTGTGCTTTCTACCTTCATAAATTTGCTGTTTGCAATGGTCTTTTTGAAATAAAGAAAATGTTTCAAATATTAGATTGTCACTTAATAGATGTTTTTCACCATATAAAATGGAAAATTGATAATAAAATGGCAGTGAAAGAATGAGATAAAGGGTCATTCAGATAGCTATATGTTAAGTTAAAATGTTTAGTACTTAACAGCAAGATTTATTAAAGACAAATGAGAGGTGAGGATTGTTGCTGAGTCTCCAATTGCTATTTTAAATCTTACATGGTGAGTGTATGTCCAAAAATTGCAAATTATTTTAGCTAATAAAGAGTGCTTAAATAACTGTAGCCACGGCTACATGCTTCATTCAAAACTAATAAAGCCAGTAAGTTAATAACAGTAATTAACTCCCACTGCACTATACTCTCTTCTATAGATGCTTTCTAACATACAGTTGATATTTAAGGAGTTTGGAAAAGCAAAACACAGAAAAAGAGATGATGTGCATGTGATGGATATGGGGGGAAAATCTTATATCAAGAAAAATAAATGTATTTGCTGCATAATTGTGTATGCCCCCACAAGATCTATGAGTTTATGAGAACACAGCAGATCATTAATTCTTAAATAACCAAGAATGGCCAGCATAGTTTCTCCATGAAGAACCAATAATTCTTCAAAAGCCTTTTAAAATACCTGGTTAACTAAGACATTGAGTGAAAGGACTATCAATATGAAAACATTTTGAGGAGGAGAGTCAAGAAGATTCAAAAGATGGGGAATTAAACTGAGACAGTCAGTAGGAAGTGACATGTGATATATGCTGAATACACAGCATAAAATGTTCTTATTCACTCAGAAATTATTTCAGCTAACATTTTGAAAGCTCTCTGGAGGTAGTGGGTTAAATGTCATTTTGGGATTTCTTTTTGCTATTTTTTTTTATTTTTTTAGGATTTCCTTTTATTCACCTTATACAAAAGGCCATTCGTCAAGTTCAAGAATAGGAAGGACACAGTGCCAGTGGGCTGCTGTTGTTGTTGTTGTTGTTAAGAAAGTGAGTTTACATCCCAGCATGGTGCCCAAAATGGTGTCCAAAGTGTCTCAAGAGCAACTGCAGAGAAAATGGAATTTCTACATGAACTCAAGGGCTACTGAAACCAGTCTATATGCAGAGAATTATCTAGATCAGACCCATATCCTACTGATTTGAGCAATAAAAGAAAAAAAAAACCTTTATTTTCTTGTGTATTTTGTGCAACACACACACACAACAAGAAAAAAGGACTCAAAGCAACAAACAAAACACACTTAGCAACTCCATGGGGAAAAAGGTCAGGCTACTATTGACAAGTATGTAAAGACACCTCCTAAACCATGGGAAAACACGTAGAAATCGTTTCGACTCACTGCATTCAGAACCCATGGAAGGGAATCACAAAACTGCACTTTGGCATTGTTGGCCTGAAAGGATATCTATTTATCATCTTATAAGACAGCTCGAATGATCTTTATCTACTTTGCCCACTTTCTGACCCAAATTCAGGGTTTTTATGGAAAATTGCAGTCAGTTTGATTGATGAAATCCAAAGATGTCTAAAATGGCACCAAAGATCTCCAACTGTGCAGACTCCAACCGAGGACTTCAATGTTGGCATTGTTCCTGAAGGAATAAAAAAAAGAAAAAGAAAAAGTTGAGAAAAACAGGCAAAAGTTAGGGAATTTCTGCTTTAAAAACTTCAAATTTCAATGAAGATCCCCAAACCCATTATCCCTGTTCACACGTGCGAACTGGGAGGACATCAAAGTATTTCCCACACATCGCAACAAAACTGGGTTCCTCTTGAACCAACAAACCTTTTTTGTAACCGGCTGAATGGCTGTATCTACGGAGCCAGCAGGTTGCAGAAAGGCGTTCGCAGGGTGGAGGAGCCGGTAGTTGGGGAACCGGGCGCGCCCAATGGGGCGCAGGAAGGAAAAACTGATCGACGCAATGGCCCCTGCCAGCGGCCATTTGGGGCTTTCAAACGCCCTAACGAGGAGTCCGAGCGGCCACTGAAAGCCTCCCTGTTCCTGGGCAGGGCAGCCAGAGTGCCCTCCCCTCTCCCTTCCCAGCCTCCCGGCGGCGCCACCATTAACCCGGAGCCAGACCCAGGCGGAGGCCCCGGCGCCGAGGCCGGCGGAAGCAAGAGACAGCCCTGATAGTCTCCTAAACCCGGTCCAGTTTCGAGGACGACGCATTATAGTGGAATATTGTCACCTGCCTAATTGTTCTAAGCGGGCCTCTGCTCCTCCCCCATTAGTAATAATAGCTTAAACGCTCTTCCTCCCCGGTTACCAGGCCCGGGAGCTGATGAATGAACCCCCTCATAGGGGAAAATCTTGGGAGCTGTCTTCTGTCCTATTACCCAAGGGGGCCGACCATAAATCTTCCTTCATTTTAACCACATTTACCCTCATCCTCCTCCAGGCTAGGGATGCTGCGTTAAGATTGCACTGATGTGCCAACGCTCTGGACCAGCTGCTCCTAAATACAGACAGGTCCTTGTCAATTAAGGCTTTGAGAAGCAGGTCCTCGGGCCCTGGGGCATTGGAGCAGCCAGCAGCGTGCAGCCCCCACAATTAGTATCCATTTGGAAGGGACCTTCAGGGCACAAATGCACAGGCAAAGGAAGAATCAAAACACCAGGCAACTTCAATTCTGGAAATTGGTCTTGTAAGTGTTGTGAAACTGAACAGACGGCCCCCAAGAAGGGAGCTAAGATTTCTGGTGCGAGATGGGCCTCGCCTGCCCCCCTTCTCAGGATCATCCCTTTGTTTTGTTTCAAGCCAGGCAGTAGATTGAGTTTGTGGATAGGTTTAAGGGGAAAGAAAGATAAATGAATACATTCATTTGCCCGTTTCAAGCTGAAGTTGTCTTTTGTGGCCACCTCAAGCAGCTGGTCAATCCTTCCCAGACCCTGGCCTTTGGCCCAGGGGGCGCTGGACAAGACAGGCGCTCCGAGGAGAAGAGCTGCGATGTATCAGGTCAGCAAGGCCAATCCGCTGGTGGGCCAGGCAGAACATTAGCAGCTAAACAAAACCCAAAAGGCTCAGGGGGCCTAGGGCACTACTAGGGAAGGTGTTTGTTGAAGCAATTAGGAGCAGTTGGTAGTTAGGGGCGGAGAAGAGGGCAGAGCTTGTGACACAGGGCAACTTAGCTGGACAGCAAGGGTAGACATTCAGAGGACATCACTGTTTAAAAATGTGTGACCCCACCAAGTTCAAGAACAGAGCAAACAGTACAGGCCATTAGGGACAGCCGTCAAACGGATGGCAACAAAGCCAAGAGGGGCATTGAGAAAAATCTTTCAATATTAAATATGGAAAAGTATTGGGGACCAGGGCAGAGGGTCAATGAAAGTCAACAAGAGTGTAGGCTTAATGAGATAAAGAATTTAATATCAAAAATGCATAAATCTGCAAGGAAGGCAGCCCCATAATGGAGATAAAAGAACCAGTTCAGTCAACATTCTGTGATAATGGCACCATAATAGATAGCATCAGGTTGTTAACATTGAACACAAAAGTTAAGAGAATGAAAGGAAAGGCAGCTCCCTTAATTGAGAACCTGCTGGAAGATTTCCACAGCCCAAATGGGGTGAATGCCTTGCTAGCTGCTTTGCCAACGTTCTGAGCATCAGGAGAAAGGTGGGCCTTGTTTTTCTTGAGGATTCCTCACCACCCAACTTTTCCCCCTTCCAAGGCTTCCCCCTAAGAGGTGCACATTTTCTCTATAAGAGTCAAAGTCCTTTCTCTCAAAACACATTGTGATTTTTCCTCCACCCATTTGAGCAAGGAGATAAAGCTTCTTTTCAAAGTAACTTCACCTCCCTAACCTAAGTAAGCTAACAAAGTTCTTAGCAAGGAGTATATTATAAAAAGATAAGTTTGGGTTTTGTTTTATTTTTCCTGCTAAGAATAAAAACATGTATTTCTTCAGAAGTGAGGATCAGCCAAAAAGCTTCAAAAGACTTTTTCACTTTCCTCGCTTTGTTCCAATCAATAGTAAATCTTATTTTCAAGGAATCTTCCAAGCAACAGAGTCCTTAAAATTCATTAAAGCTTACTGAAGCAAGTATTTCTGCTGTACATGCCAGATATCTCTGGGACTTCACCTGTACATGAAAAAGACTGTCTCTTTCATATCCACAGGTAGATGCTGAAAATCAAGGAGAGAGTGTCCTATGCTGACAGCAGCACAGCAAATGGTATGTCATTCCAATTGTGTACATCTGCTGCCCAAGACTCTAATTGTTGCCGCACCAAAAGAAAGGGGAAACCCATCTTCCTGGCACTCGTTATTTGGGGATGCCTTCTACAGAGTGGAGTCATAGCTTCTTGTTTGTCTTTTTAATTTCCATGATACTTGTTAGTTTTCAAAACACATTTACACGCATTATCAGAGTTGATCTTCATAGCTATTTTGTAGAGTGAATAGTGCAGACATTATTAGTCCCATTGTCTATGAGAGGAAGCAGGTTCAGAAATATCAAATAAGCCAACTAACTTATCAATGACAGTCTGATTTCTAATCAAGTGTGTGTTTTACATCTTCCCTGTACTTTGTCCTCCATGATTTGGAATTGGAAGTACAGAGGCATGGTCAGAAACTGTTATCTCCCTCAAGCCTGTGCAGGCACTTTGATGTTCATGCCTATCTGGGCTGTGAATAGTGCCTGTTTTAGTACATCTAGAGGACTTAGGGGACTGCAGAGCATGCATCCAATGCCCTCATTTCACAGAAGACAAAACTGAGGCTCAGAGTCCTTCAATGCCTGACCGAGGTCCCCAAGTCAGGAGCTGGTAAATCTAGGCTGAACCAAAACCCCGTAGTCCCACAAACAAGTTACATCAGAAACCCTTCAGTATCCACTACACCTGATTTTCTGTTTTGTTTGTTTGTTTGTTTTTTGTTTTGTTTTTCTTTCTTTTAATCTCATATGGGACTATCTCCTCACAAACATTTTTGGACTCAATTAAAGAATGACTAATGGCTAGAAAATGAATAGATGGGATTAGGGAGACTAATCAAAGAGACACCAGCTTGGACCTACCTCCAATGGCATTGAGGGTGATAATGTGAAAACTATACTGCAGACTTTTTTTTTTTTTTTTTGAGACAAAATTTTGCTCTGTCACCCAGGCTGGAGTGCAGTGGCTTGATCTCAGCTCACTGCAACCTTTGCCTCCAAGGTTCTCCTGCCTCAGCCTCCCAAGTAGCATACAGGCATGCGCCACCATACCCAGCTAATTTTTTGTATTTTTAGTAGAGACTGGTTTCACCATGTTGGTCAGGCTGGTCTCGAACTCCTGACCTCAGGTGATCCACCTGCCTCGGCCTCCCAAAGTGCTGGAATTACAGGCATGAGCCACTGCATTCAAAAAAAAAAGGAAAAAAATGTGTTATAAGAAAAACTGGCCCCAGAGTTTTGGAATCCTGAAATTACTGTTTGTTTTGATTTGATCTGATACAGCTGCTAAGTCAAGGTCTTGTTCCTGCAACTGCTGCTTCCCTCACCCTTGAACAAGGAAAGCCCAGGCCACAGGGCCTGTGTTCAACAGAGCTTACTCTGGCCAGGCCCAGCCTCAGCTCCTCCCATATTCCTCTGCAGATGGAGACATTAGGGACAGTTAGGGGCCTAAACCTATCAGGGTTGGATAAGACTCTATACCATCACACTTGGGAGTCACTCTGGCTATCTGACTTCTAAGAGCCCTTCCATCTCTAAATTCTGAGATACTGTCCTGATCTTCTGACTTGTAGCCACCTGGGACTAAGTAGGCAGGAAATGGCTGGTAGGAAGGCTGCTGCAGGCAATGCTAACCACCCCCCACCTAGAGGACGCCTTGGAGAGCAAAGCTGGCTCTGGCATCCCCAGGCCCATGCCAGCTGGAGTGACCAGACCAGGCAATTTCCACAGAATTCTCTGAATCATTCCCATCCTCTTTCCACCATCAGCTCCCTCCTGTCTTGGCACCTGGCGACCGCAGTGCATGGCGCCAGCTTGGCAATTCCAGGGCTCGCCCCCTCCTACCCTTGCCAGATCAGGTCAGCGAGAGAGCACACATGGGGCACCTGGCTGCTTCTGCCAACTGGCCTTGTCGCCTAGCTGCACCCTTAGACAGCCAGGACCAAGCAGGGGATCAGCACTCCTGAGAGCTGCTGTCCTCTCTCTTCACCCTTTTGGCCCCCACTCCCACCCCAGCTGCCAGGGGAGAGGATTTTGGAGACCTGACCACTTCCTGGAGCACCAAGCGTCTGTAGGCCACCTTGTAAAACTCAGGACACCCGGAACAGCACACTTGTGCCCGCAGCATAAACAGGGAGAAACCTATCTTCGCAGGAGGGAACTGTCCTCCACGATTTGGAAGGGCAATGTGAATTCCAACATATACCAGAAACCGAACTAGAGGTGAATAAGACGGGGCTAGAATACGCAGTTTTAAAAGTTTTTTTTTTTTTCTATAGAAAAATGTAAGTTAGCTAAATGCAACAAAAGATTTTCCGCGGGTTCAGGAGGTCAAGCAAATGTAGACAAGCTCAGGGGAGTTATTTATGTCAAGTTGGGTTATTGTAAAGGCGAGAGAGAGAATCGCCCAGGCGGCTTAGGCAGCCAGTGGGCCAGTGGGCCTGCGCGCAGGGGTCAGGATGGCAGGGCAGTGTGTCCATCCTGGCGGGACAGTAATTGCCCCGGGTCTGACACGACGCCGGGGGCTCAGGGCGCCTCCATCCATCTCCATCCAGTTAGCGACGCGCCCCTCGACCGGGCGGGTGGCCGGGCTTGGGCCTCAGCTCCGAATAATGAGAACAATTGTCTGCCCGCCTGGCATAGCCCTCCGCCGCTCCTCCGGATTCGCTGCCTCTCTCATCTCTCTAGCCCTGCTTGTTTCCCAACCTTGGCGATGGGGATCGGGTGGGAGGTCGGCTCCGGATCCAGTGGCCCTGAGCTCAGAGAGCAGCGAAGTCAGGGTGCCCTGGGAGGAGATCAAAGCCTAGGCCCCCACTGCCCTCCGCTCTGCCGGCGACTAACCTACCTCTTTTTCCACCTGCCCAGCGAATCCAGCTGCCCGGCCTTCCCCTCCCATCCAAGAACCCCCGGCTCCTGCCTCTAGAATTTTCCACCAGCGCTGGGGGCTGGTAAAGATTCTGCCTCCCTCTGACAATTTAATAGTCCCAAGTCATCATCTGCGTGACACTGGCCATCCATCTTCTCCCAAGGGAGGACAAAGCGGGGCCTCCCGGACTCCAGGCCTCTCCCTCCCCAGCTCTTTCTATTTTGGGACAGCCTCACCACAATGGCGTCCTTATAAACCATAATGGCGATGTTTATGAAGGCCGCAATACCAGTGCATGAAGACAATTTTATGCCTAATTAGAAAATGATGTAACTCGAGAGAAGACAAAGGGAAGCTGTCCCCCTCCCGTTTCTCTCTCTTCAATCACACCCCCTCCCCAAATTTCCTAGGGCCGGACCCCTTGTGAGTGCTTAAGGCTGAAGGACTCTGTTTTGACAGTAGCTGGGCTCCCCGCGCCCCGCTGGCCCTGGCCGCGCGACAGGAGGCGGCAGGCACGTCCTGCGGCTCCGGGCGAAGGCTGGGGAAGGGGATAGAGGGAGGTCGCTGCGGGGAGGGGGACAGAGGCAGGCACAGAGTCCTAAAGAGATTTGAGACTCACGCTCCTGCACTTTCTATCCCACGCGTCCCCATCCGAGGGGACCTCACCCCTGGGAAGACTCCAATAAATGCAACCCGGCGCCACTCGATTCCGGGATAATTTTTAATATATATGCAATAAATGTTCACTTTGTTAGATTGAATGACAGACAATAATATCGGCAAATCTTCATATCCATCCATTACCAGCAAATGAGCCGCACAAAGGACAGATTTGCTTTTGATTAATTTATTTGCAGACTCGGGTTGATAAAGCAATAACTATTTGGTTAAACTTGACATTTGGTCTTCAGGGGGTTATCAGACAAATCTCTGTCGCTCGGAAGAGATAATAAAGCTGTTTAAAGGGGATTAATTATTAATTGGCTGCAATTAATTTCCCCCTTTGCTCGGCTGCTGCCACAACTCGCATCCCTCACCCACAAACAAAAGACAGAGGTTTGCCCTCCTCCCCACCCACTGACCTGGGGCGACGAGGGGATCCCCAAAGCCCTGAGTGAAGATGTGATCTCTTGCACCCCGGTTATTCCAGTGCAGACTATTTTAATGAACGCTTGGCAAAACCTGTCCATGTCTGTCCCCGGCAGCTTTTCTGGAGTCGAGGGTGCGATTAAGCATCAATTTGAGGGTCGTGGATTCGGAGCTGATTTTCTAGTCTCAATATTTTTGGTTGTAAGGACATCAGCTCACACCCGTTGTTATACTAAATCCACACTCCCCAACTTGTTTCCTTGGGGCAGCAGTTTGGGGGCTGAGCTGGAACCTGGGTGTGGGAGAATCACAAGATCGCCCTGCCGATCACGCGGAGAGGATTCCTTCTTCCCCCCTTTACCCCGCGCCCGCCGCGGAAACCCTTCCTGTGGCCTCCCTGGCCTCGAACCCGTCCCCGACGACTGCGGGGTACGCGGGGCCCAAAGCCAGACTCTACTCCCGCGCAGATGCGGGAAGACTCCAGGCTGTGCTTGGGCTGTTTTACTGGGCCTGGCCGAGGAATGAGCCAACCTCAACATGCTTGGGCCAGAGCGAGAAGCATCTTCATGACTCTGGGGTGCCCTTCCTTTGCTAATAACCTGTCAAGACTTTAAAGAACACATACTGAGACTA